>NC_042615.1:38362123-38654109 GCF_901001135.1 Rhinatrema bivittatum
GAAGAGGCATCCCTTGCAGAAGATGAGGAACAGACAGCCACCACTGTAATTCGTCAGCAGTAGAATCCAAGAACGGAAGGACTACGTGAAACTGCTCCAACACTGGCTGCCAACGGGATAGCAAAGCTTTTCTGCAATGGACGCATATGAGCAAAAGCCCAGGGGACAAGGTCGATGGTAGAAGCCATGGATCCCAGACTTGAAGATAATCCCAGGCTGGTCGGGGAGGGTAGCGCAATCAGATTCCGGACCTGATCGATCAGCTTGAGGGCGCGCGCCCGTGGTAAGAAAACCTTGCCTACTCGGGTGTCGAAGCGGGCTCCCAGGAATTCCAACTCCTGGGAGGCTGAAGCTTGCTCCTGGAAAAGTTCACTATCCACCCGAGGGAGGCAAGGAGCTACCAAGACGCTTTTCCACTGCCCGTTGGCAAGAGGTCTCCGACTTGGCCCTGATGAGCCATTGTCCAGGATTGTGCCGGGACGAGAATCCCCTCCCGGCACAGAGCCGCCGCTACCCACTACCATGACCTTCGTGAAGGTGCGAGGAGCAGTCGCGAGGGCCGAAGGGGAGAGCTCGAAACTGGAAGTCCTGGTTGAGGATGTTGGAATCGGAGATATTTCCTGGTAGTCGCGGTGGATGGGAATATGGAAGTACGCTTCTGTGAGATCGAGAGAAGCAAGGAACTCTCCGGGGCGGACCGCCACAATGACCGCACGCAGGGTTTCCATGCGGAAGTGGGGAATCTTGAGGGCTCGATTGACCTCTTGAGGTCCAGGAAGGGGCGGAAGGACCCGTCCTTTTTGGGCATGGTGAAGTAAATAGAATACTGGCCGGCGCCAATCTCCCTTTCCGGAACTGGGACCACCGCCCCCAGATCCAGAAGTTTGGAGAGAGTCTGGAAAACCGCGTCCCTCTTGGCCCGTCTGCAAGGCGAGAAAAGAAAGACATCCGGCAGTTCCCTGACGAGCTCGATAGCGTACCAGTCTTTGATAATGTCGAGGACCCATTGATCTGATGTGATCTTGACCCATTCCTCGAAGAACAGGGAGAGGCGTCCGCCAAGGTAAGGAACCGAGGAATGGGTCAGCTGAACTTCAGTGCATGGCAGGTTTTAATGGTGGCACGCACGGACTGGCCCATCACAAAAGGGCCGCCTGCCACGAAAGGACTGCGACCAGGACTGAGCACGAGAAGAACCCCTCGCAGAACCGCCCCGCCCCCGAGAAGCGAAGCGACGCTTGCCCCTGAAGTGAGAGCGGGAGGGCGCGAAGGACCGGGAAGACTTAGGGCGGTCCTCTGGAAGCTTATGGACCTTGTTGTCAGCCAAAGAGTCCATAAGCTTCTCGAGATCCTCTCCAAAGAGTCATCTTACCTTTGAAGGGCAGCGTGCCCAGCCGAGTCTTAGACGACTGATCACCGACCAATGGCGTAGCCAAAGGAGCCTCCGGGCAGCCACCGCGAAACCATCGCCTTCGCCTGCACACGGACCAGATCGTAGAGGGCGTCCGATACGTAGGCGGTGACAGCCTCCAGACGTTCGGCTTGCTCGCTGTCCTCTGCTGGCGGAAGATCCCGGGCGCAGAGTAACTGTTGAACTCACTGAAGGCCTGCCCGCATCATGAGGCTGCTACAGCAAGACGCCCGGGCCCTGAGGGCCAAAACGTCGAAGATGCGCTTCAAGTGAGCCTCTAACTTACGATCTGTGGATCCTTCAGAGCCGTGGGAACCTTCCACCGGAATCGTGGTGTGTTTGGCCACCGCAGAGATATAAGAATCCACAGAGGGATATCGCAGCAGCTCCAAACCTTCCTCCGGGAGGGGATAGAGCTTATCCATCGCACGCAGGATAGGAGCTTGAGCATGGGGAGGAAGGGAAAGGCCGAGGCCGGAGCCCCCCCAGGACCGGGTTCATATCCTTAGGGAGCGAGGCCATGAGGTTATCCACAGAAGGACTTCCAGCCCCAGCTCCTGCAGAACAAAAGGAAGGAGGGGCTCCAATTCCTCCTTTCGAAATAGACGAAAGGCTCTGGGGTCATCCCCCTCTAAGGGGGGGCATCCGCCGAATCCGGGGAAGCTGCGGGGTCAGGAGGACCCGGGAGACACCGGGGGAGGAAGGGGGGGGCACCCCCGGGACCACCCGCACCGGCCCCTGGGGCTCTGCAGCCGGTCCAGCGGTCAACGGCGCTGAGCGAGGGATTTTTGGCAGGGGGGGGGCAAGGGGGAGGGGGCTTTCGTCCTGCTCATGCAGGCTAGCTAAATAAGATTTGTGCATGAGGACGACATCCACCGAAAAAGGGACCCTGGATTTGCCGGGGGGGGGGGGGGGTCAAGGAGGGGTCAGGCCCCCCTCCTGGGGACCCGTGGGGGCCAAATCAAAAAAATCTGGCCCCCCAGCCCCAGGGAGCACTGAAATCGGCCCAGATGAAAACTCCAATATGGCCGCCGTTCCTGGGCTCTGCCGACACGGGAAAGGCCTGGCCATGCCGGGAGAAGTGGAGCCCCGGGCTAAATTTGCTTGTCCTGCGAGGAGGGGACCTTCCCCACCCGGCAGGCAAGCAGTGCAGAGACCCTGCCGCGAAAAACGCGAAGAGGGCAGCCCACAAGAGAGGCAGCCTAGCTTCCGGGACATAGCCGAGCCACGGCTGAAGAAAAAAAGCAGAAAAAAAAGGTTTGATTGACAGCCTGCACAGCAGGAGAGAGCAGGAGGGAAACCTGCTGCCTCCTGCTTGTCTGGCTGCTGGTTCAAGGCCTGCTCTGACTAGAAAAAAGAAAAAATGCTGGTCAACTGCTGCAAATAAGTTAGAGGTAGGTGAGTACCTGCAACTATTTAAAAGTTTAAAACTTTTTTCTTTTTGTTTTTTTTTGAGCGCAGCAGCGGGTTCAAAACCCTCTCGGCAGCCAGATGGGGGGGGAACGAGACCCAGAGAGACTCGGTCCCCACACCTGGAAGCGTCCACGGACTCAGGCTATGCAGGGAATCCCCTCCTGCAAAAGGGGCAAAGCCCCCCTGAGCCTGGCAAGAGCTGGGAGACGGAACCGTCTCCCACACAGAAAAAGGAAAAATCACTAAAAAAAGGCAAACTTCCCTTTCTCTGTTTTGTTTTGGTTTTTTTTTTGTTTGTTTTTTTTTAAAACAAGCGAGAACCCACAAGAAATACTTGCTTGAGCCTAGCAAAAGACAGAAAGAAAAAGACTGACTAGCCTACAGCAGAGAACCGAAGGGGAGATGCTACACCTGCTGGAGACAGACGAATACTGAAGGGTTCGAGGATAGGCTCTGTCCTGATATAGGGCATCCTTCAAGTTTTAGTCTGTCTCCACCTGCTGGAAAGGAGGCTCAATCCATTGTCTGGACTGATCCAGGTACATACAGGAAAGTAAGAATTTTTTCTCCTTCTTGTGCATGCAGCCTTGAAAGAAGGTAGGGCAAGACAATGCATTGATATGAAAGCCAAAACAACTTTTGGAAGGAACACTGGTGAGTACAATAACTAAACTGTGAAAGAATTGCATGTACCACGGAAAATGGACCAGAGGTTGAAATTCACTTACCCTTATTGCAGAGGTTACTGCCACAAGGAACACTACTTTCCATGTCAAAAATGAGAAGCAGACTCCAAGGTTCAAAAGATGGGCTTCATTAGCTCAGAAAGCATGACATTCAGGTCCCAGGGAACAGTCATTTTTGTACTGGAGGTCTGACATACAGTTGTGTTCAAAAGTTTATATACCCCTGGCAGAATATGTAAGAATGTATAGCATTTAAGAAAGAGAACATATTGTGTGTTGCAAGAGTTTGGTGGACTGAAAAAACTGCTTTAAAGTCCAAAATGAAAAGTTAAATGTTTTTATTTAGGAAAAGGGTTTTCAATCCAAGTTCCTAAATAAACACATTACCTTTTCATTTTGGACTTTATAGGAGTTTTTACAGACCGCCAAACTCTCAAACATACATAAATTTTGCTCTTTTTTTTATATATATATATGTAGTGTGGTTTGCACTCCATTTGACATTTTTGCGAGGTGTTTAGCATTTTAAGAAAACATGACTGATCAGACAAAACCACTTCTGTTATTTTTAATCTATTTCAAATTAAACCATTTGATGCATAACAATTATGTTGGAAACCCACTTGGAATACCTATTCAAATTGAATATTTTTTTTTAGCTAAAGGCTTGGCACTACCCAAGGAATTAAGACATACTGGTTTCCTTGGGCAGTGCAAGCTGGGCAATGACGGACCCTTCAACATCCAAGTCATTAGATTAAGGCCTGAGAGGTTGTAATTACATAACATTTCAAGAAAGGGAATCAAGGTGTCCAGGGAAACCACCAAGAACTTTCCTTTTTTTTTTTTTTTTTTTTTTTAGGTCAAGGATAGGAAGAGCCCCTGCCCCCCTATTTTCTTGGAACCTCACCTATTGGTGACATTATCAGATGAAGCCTGGCACGGAAAACTTTTGTCAAAGTTTATAGACCTTTTACTGGCACACTGAGCATGCCCAGCATGCGTTAATCCATGCATCCACATGGGGTCCTTCTTCAGTCTCGTAACATTGAATTACGTAAAATAAAATAAACAGAGGAGAAACCCAACTCCGCAAGGAGGCAGGCGAGTTTCATGAGGACTAAAATCCTGCTGTCCTAGGAGAACAACTGTTTCAGCTAAGCAACTCTGCTTTCTCCTAGGTCAAGCAGTCCTCACATATGGGTGAATCCTTAGCTGCAGGCTGTTCCCAATAAAGGGACTAACAGACACCTAACTAGGTGCCAATGGGCACAACACTAGTGTTGTTGGCAACATAGGGAAATGGCCTGAAGCTCAAAAAAAAAAAAAAAAGGTCCTAGGCAGGAAGAGTTGGGTTTTTACAGCTGAAAGATTCCGTGGGGGACTGGCTAAGGCAGGGGGGAACCAAGAGGGACCCAGCACAGGAAGAGGATGAAAATATTTCCAGTGGAAAGTTTCCCAGAAGAAAAAAAAAAAAAAGAAGAGCACAACCTCCAACACCGTGAGACGAAAGCTCCGCAGAAAAAAAAAAAAAAGAAAAAAGACTGAAGAGGGACTCCGCGGGATTAGGGCATGCTGGGCATGCTCAGTGTGCCAGTCAAAAGTTCTAGAAACTTTGACACAAGTTTTCTGTGCCAGGCTCCATCTGATGAAGTCACCCATATGCGAGGACTACCATCCTTCTTGCCCTAGGAGAACTGAAGTTACAACAATTTAATGGTTTATGTAAAAAACAAAGCCTGCCCCCAACCCAAAGATCCTCTGGCATGAGTACTGCAACCTAGGTACTCTCTGCGATCCAGTCAAAACCCCATTCAAGATTTTGAGTGACATGTTGGCTGTGTTTAAAGGGCTCTCTGTTACCTTGGCCAGGCACAAGGGACATGCTAATGAAGAGGCAGACAGGGTGGAGGAAAATATCTGCTTGGCTGACAAAAGTATTGCCTTGGCCCATACTCAAGTCTGGAGTGGCTGTGGAGAGTTGTTAAAGTGCTACACAGTGTTCTCTGATCTGGGTCACCACATTCTTGCCCTCTCTTCAAAGAGATTCTTGGTACATCAATGAGTTTTTCCAGGACCTCGGTTTGGAGGTCTGAGGCCCGCAGCCAGGTCAATCTGTAAGTGTCAATCTCTCATAGCAGTGTCTCTTGATGCAGATTTGAAAACAAAGATCAATCTGACCATATGTTTTCTGAACTCTACCACCTTATCCACTAGTAACAAAATCATCACACTGCTTCTGAGGAAGCAGCTCTGCCGCTTACTGCAGCTGCTTCAGGATGTTCTGCATATACTTAATCATTACTTATGTTATTCCTAAGCCTAATAACAGTTTGTACTTTACAACCATTGTTAACCCCCCATTTCCCTATAACCTATTTTGTAAACCGTTATGATGGCGTTATTTTAACATTTCCGAATGACGGTATATAAAACTCTTCAAATAAATAAAATAAATAAATATACTGCCCATGAAAAGCTGATACAAGACTCCCTGAAAACTCCCTGAAAAACCTCTCTCCAATGCGCTAGGATTCAAATCCTGCTGCTGCTCCTGGGAAAGTCACTTCAATCTCCATTGCCTCAGGAATAAGGGTTATTTACTAAAGGTTTCTCCCAATTCTGTGTCTATGGGAAAAATGGATAGTAAAAAGGGCCCTTCATTCGGTATTTTCTGATATGGAGAAATAAAAGTAGGCATGTCAATTAAGACACTTGAAAAATTGGCTTTGGGAAACAAGATTACATAGACCAGAGTCAACTGAGAAGCATTTAGCTTCTCCCCTATGTACTTCATGCAAGGGCAATGGATTTGCAACCTTTAGTGAAGGCCAGTCAGGAAACTGTGGTTGAAATTATGTGAAATGTTGAATCATCTCCCCGTATCTGCTGATACAAGTAAACCGGAATTTTGTCCCGGGAATGCAATGTAAGATATTTCAGGGAATTGCTCAGCTTAGACACTTGATAGCTGTGGATGGAATGCTACTGTCCTTTCAAGCTCTTAAACACAGCATGAGATTACTTCTCCAACCTACAAATCAGACAATGTAAAGAGCTTAAACTTCTCAACTCTAAGATGTTTTCTGTGATAAAGTGAAGGAGTTTTTAGAAGTAAAGAATTTGAAAGAGAAACAATAACTCGTCTATACAAATTTTTTTTTTTTTTTTTTAATTATTGATACAGCCAAGAGGGGATTATAATACATTATTAGATAAACAGAAGAGAGATTTATCTCCTACCCTTATAGAGGTACAGATATATTGTACTTTTAAGCATACTGCCTCTCTTGTTGCCAATGTCGATTTAGGAGAAAGTATAAATTTTTACAGCATAAGAACATAAGTTGCCATGCTGGGTCTGACCAACTATCCATCAAGCCAGTCATCCTATTTCCAACAGAGGTCAAACCAGGCCACAAGAACCTGGCAAGTATCCAATCACCTAGAAGATCCCATGCTACTGATTCCAGTAATAGCAGATGCCATTCCTTAAGTCAACTTGATTAATAGCAAAAGAAAATTATTCCTTACCTGCTAATTTTCGTTCCTGTAGTACCATGGATCATTCCAGACTGTGGGTTATGTTCCCTGTCCAGCAGATGGAGTTAGAACCAAAAATTCCCAGGGGAGGACCTATATAGCCACGCCTCCCTCGCCTCAATCCTCAGTAACTGGACTAGCAAAGCCAAGACGAGAAGAGACAGAACCAGAGGAATCAATTAATCTCAAAATATAGAGAAAAAATAACAGCTGTAAGTGACAGCAACTAACTTGTACTCAAAAAACTGTAACTGAGAACTTGCAAACAGCACTGTGTTCAAAGACACAGCTCGCAATAACTAGAGATACAGAGTAAAATATTGTGAAGACAGGAAAGCAGGGATGGCCCACAAAGAACCCCCAAAACCAGGGAGGGGTCTGGAATGATCCATGGTACTACAGGAACGAAAATTAGCAGGTAAGGAATAATTTTCTTTTCCCTGTACGTACCAGGATCATTCCAGACTGTGGGATGTACCAAAGCTTCCCCATCATGGGTGGGTCGTGGACAGCCCTGCCCGTATGACCCTGTCTCCAAGCTGACTGTGAGACGGCGCACGAATGTCTAGACGATAATGTCTTGCGAAAGTGTGGAGAGACTTCCATGTGGCCGCCCAACAGATTTCCTGAGAAGAAACTGCAGAACTTTCCGCCCACGACGTCGCTTGAGCGCGGAGAGAATGCGCCTTAACAGCTAAAGGTGGAGACTTACCCACTCCGATGTATGCGGCTATAATCGCTCCTTTCAGCCAGCGAGCGATTGATTGTTTGGATGCCATGCAACCCTTCCTGGGTCCCGACCAAAGGACAAACAAATGATCGGAGAGTCGAAATTCATTAGTGACCTCCAAATAATGTATCAAAGAACGTCGGACATCCAACCGACGCAGGTCAGAAGAATCAGAGGATAAAAATGACGGAAGCTCTATCGATTGGTTGAGATGGAAAGTCGAGACCACCTTCGGCAGAAAAGATGGAACTGTCCGCAGGAATACTCCCCCTGGCGTGAAACGAAGGTATGGCTCCCTACATGATAGAGCTTGTAGTTCAGAGATCAGACGTGCTGAGCTGATCGCCACCAAGAAGATGGTCTTAAGGGTGACATCCTTGAGTGTGGCCGAAGTCAGAGGCTCAAAAGGCGGTGCACATAGAGCCCGGAGTACCAAATTGAGATTCCAAGAAGGACAAGGTGGTCTAATTGGAGGCTTCAAGTGTTTTACCCCCTTTAGAAAACGTAGGATATCTGGATGTGAGGCCAAGAGCTCCCTATCATTACTACGTAGGAAGGCTCCCAACGCTGCCACCTGCACACGAAGAGAATTATAGGCAAGGCCCAAATCCAGACCAGCCTGTAGGAAGGAAAGCACATGTGTCACCGAGGCCTGCGTTGGTAGAATCGATTTTGACTTGCACCATTCCTCAAAAACCTTCCATACTCTGACATAAGTAACCGACGTGGATGTCTTCCTAGCTTTCAGGAGCGTGGAGATGACAGATTCTGGATATCCGCGCCGTCTCAATTGACGCCTCTCAAAAGCCAAGCCGCAAGACAGAAGCGATCTGCCTCCTTGAAAAATATTGGTCCTTGGCGAAGAAGACGTGGCAGATGACTGAGCCGAAGAGGGCCGTCTACTGCCAGATTGAGAAGATCTGCAAACCATGGTCGACGAGGCCACTCTGGTGCAACTAGGATCACCGGACCTTGATGCGTCTCTATCCGTCGGATAACCTTGCCCACTAGAGGCCACAGAGGAAAGACATACAGGAGACACTGTCGAGGCCAGGGAAGAACCAGCGCGTCGACTCCTTCCGCGCCGCGCTCTCGCCTGCGGCTGAAGAACCGGGCGGCCTTTGCATTTGTCGCGGTTGCCATTAGATCCACATGGGGTCTCCCCCAACGCTGTACTATCCTTCGCATTGCGTCCTCCGAGAGTTCCCACTCTCCGGGATCCAGGTGTTGTCGACTGAGAAAATCTGCCTGAACGTTGTCCACGCCCGTTATGTGCGAAGCCGCTAGCCGCTGTAAGTGTAGCTCCGCCCATGTCATCAACTCTGTCTCCAACGAGACTAGATGGCTTCTGGTGCCCCCCTGGCGATTGATGTACGTCACTGTGGTTGCATTGTCCGAAAGAATCCGAACCGCTCGACTGCGTACCAGTGGGTAGAACCCCTGCAGCGCTAGACGGACTGCTCTGGTCTCCAGCCGATTGATGGGCCAAGTGGACTGTTCCATCGTCCATCGGCCTTGGAGAGACCTGTCCTGACAGACCGCCCCCCAGCCGGTGAGACTGGCATCTGTGGTGACGACCACTCAATCCGGGTTCTGTAGAGACACTCCCTGAACTAATTGTTGAGGGTCCAGCCACCACTGTAAGCTGAGCAAGACAACATCCGGGATGGGCAGTACTGCTTGAAAATCTCTCGACACTGGGTTCCATCGCAAAAGCAGAGACCTCTGCAGAGGCCTGAGATGAGCGAAGGCCCACGGAATCAAATCGATTGTTGAGGCCATGGTTCCCAGTACCTGGAGATAATCCCACGCCGTGGGAGCAACTAGTGCCATGAACCGTGTTACCTGAGCACGCAGAGCCCGAGCTCTGTCCGGGTGCAGAAATACCTTGGCTCGGCTGGTGTCGAAGTTGCTCCCAGAAAATCCAGCGATTGGGACGGTATCAGTTTGCTCTTTGAGAAATTGACGATCCATCCCAGAGACTGAAGAAGCTGTACTACCCTGCCTACAGCACGGTAACCCTGCGTCCTCGACTTCGCCCGAATGAGCCAGTCGTCTAGATAGGGATGTACAAGGATACCCTCCTTGCGGAGCGCCGCCGCCACCACTACCGTGATCTTGGTGAAGACACGCGGAGCCGTCGCCAGACCAAAAGGGAGAGCACGAAACTGAAAATCTTGAAGCGTAAGAAGCGCTGATGATGGTGATGGATCGGGATGTGAAGGTATGCCTCTGTAAGGTCCAAAGAGGCCAAGAATTCTCCCGGATGCACGGCTGCTAACACTGAACGGAGCGTTTCCATACGAAAACGAGGAACTCTGAGACACTTGTTGACCGTCTTGAGATCCAGGATAGGTCGAAAAGTGCCCTCTTTCTTGGGAACCACGAAGTAGATTGAATAATGACCTTTTCCCAGTTCGGAGGCCGCTACCGGTACTATCGCCCCCAGCTGTAGCAGACGATCGAGAGTCTGTTGGACTGCTAATTGTTTGAGACGGGAAGTGCAAGGAGAAAACAGAAAACGATCTCGGGGTTCGTGTACAAAATCTAATACGTAGCCTTGTCTTAAGATGTCCAGCACCCATTGATCCGACGTAATTTGGGCCCACTCCTTGTAAGAGAGTAAGGCGACCCCCCCAGGTGGGGGATCCCCTCTTGGGTCCTTCTGGCATCATTGTGAAGCCTTCGAGGAAGGACCTGCCCCTTGAGTATCCTTACCGTGGCGGCGCCCTCGAAAGGACCGGTTCCAGGTGTGTGATCGTGTAGAAGGAGCCGAGGTGTCTGCTGTCTAGTAGGACGCGACCTCCGTTGATTCCGGTACCTATTTCTGGAGGAATAAAAAGATCTAGAAGAACGTGGACGATCTTCTGGTAGCTTGTGCACCGCATTCTCATTAAGAGATTTGATGATCTGATCCAAATCTTCCCCAAATAGGCACCTACCCTTGAAAGGAAGGGAACTCAGGCGCGTCTTAGACGAAGCATCTGCCGCCCAGTTGCGTAGCCACAAAAGATGACGAGCGGACACCGTCGCCACCATGGAACGAGCGAGGACCCTTAACAGATCATAAAAAGCATCAGCTCCATAGGCAACCACCGCTTCAAGTCTATCAGCCTGAATAGTCTCTGCCTGTGGCAAAGATTGGGAAGTGAGAAGCTGTTGTACCCAACGCAGAGCTGCTCGCTGTGCTAGGGAACTGCAGATAGCAGCCCTCATCCCCAACACTGAGACTTCGAAGATACGTTTGAGGTAAACCTCGAGCTTGCGATCCTGGACATCCTTCAACGCCGTCCCGCCCGTGACCGGGATGGTAGTATGTTTCGTGACCGCGGATACCGCTGAATCAACAGCAGGAACCTTAAGAATCTCCAAGAAATCAGTGGGGAGAGGGTATAACTTTTCCATGGCTCGACCGACTCGAAGATTGGCCTCAGGAGTATCCCACTCCCTTGAAATCAATTGCAAGATGTTGTGATGCAAGGGAAAAGCTTTCGCTAGAGGTCGTAAGCCCGCTAGGAGAGGAATCCCCTTTCTTAATCTTCGGATCCTGAGCCACAGGATCCGGAGGAGGGTCAATGTCCATTTCCTGGAGGATGTGGGGGATGAGATCATCCAATTCCGCTGCTTGAAAAATACCCTCGGGTCATCACCTTCTACCTGGGCCGCCAGGGAGGGATCATCCGCATCTGGATCTTGCCATGGATCCCCTGACGGTTGTTGCAGCGGTATAGGAACCACAGGGGGGGGGGGGGGCTGAGTGGACCCCGCACCCCCTGTGGGCAAAGAAGCCCTCCCTAAGGGAGGGTCTGCCGTCGAAAGCTGTGTCAAGCAGGCCAGTTCCAAATTCCAAGATTCGGATCCCTGCTCTGTAAAAATGCCTTGTGCATTAAAACAATGAATTCTGGCGAAAAAGCGGGAAGTGCTGATGAGGGGCCCCCCGAGACGTCGTCCCCTTGCCTGTCCTGGTCCGTTGTGCTCCGAAACTCCATACTGTTAGAGGAAACTTGGAGAGGAGCGTCGACGTCCTCCTCAGAGAGAGCTGCCTCAGAGTCAGCTGAGAAAATGGCCGCCGTTCCCGCGCTGAGGGGAAACGGGGCATGCCGCTTCCTGCCAGCGCGGGCCGATTCTCCGCCAAGCTGCCTACCAGGTAAGCCATACTCCCCCTCAGGAAAAGCTGAAGAAAATCCCTCTGAGGTCTGCTGAAGCCCGTGCCGAGCTCCAGAGCCGTTCGGCGATTTTTGCATCGCGGTGGGAGGGAGGGGGAGGGGCGGCTGCGGCACGCGGCAATAACTGAAGCAGCGAATTAATAAAACTCTTCGGCCTCCGGACCCCTCACCGTCCCCGAGAGACCGTCGGGGAAAAACGCCGTCCCGATGGTGAGCAGCTCCGGGGAATGGGTCATCGCAGAGCTGCAGGGCGGGAACTCCAATCACTCCCTGAAAGGGAGGAGGGGAAAAGGAAAACTCCGGGGCTAGGGGGAGCGGTCGGCACTACAGACTTTCACCCCTCATAAATTCCTGTTTCTACCAACGACTGTAAATGAAATAAAAATAACACTTACCACACTCTAGCCAGGCAAGGAAGAGGAAAAAACAAAGAGAAAAATAAAGTGACAGGCAAAAAACACAGCCTGTCAGCAAGTTCCTGACTGGAAAACAGTGTCTCTCTTTGAACGGAGTGGTCCTGTCAGAACACTACAGAACCTATCCCTTAGAAGAAAACCTTTATCTAATATTATTTAATTGATTCCTCAAAGAGAAAATAAAACTAGAAAAGTGCTGGGGACCACCGTGTCCCCTGCTCAATCTGCTGGAGTTAGAACTATACTGAGGATTGAGGCGAGGGAGGCGTGGCTATATAGGTCCACCCCTGGGAATTTTTGGTTCTAACTCCATCTGCTGGACAGGGAACATAACCCACAGTCTGGAATGATCCTGGTACGTACAGGGAATTAATGGACTTCTCCTCCTAGAACTTATCCAAACCTTTTTTAAACCCAGCTACACTAACTGCACTAACCACAACCTCTGGCAACAAATTACAGAGCTTAAAGGAAAGGAAATCTTGAACACCAAACGAGACTACTACAGTCTTAAGATAAAGAACTCCACAAACAGCTCCAACGCTTTATTCAACATTGTAAGAAACCTGATTGAAGAAAACAACAACAACCACCGCACCACCTCACCTATTGAAAACACCTAAGTCAAGACCTAGCAATGTTCTTCTGGAACAAAACAAACAAGATCACCAACTCCTTCAACACCCCCTCAAATACAGCAGATCAAAACGTCAAACATACCAATACACCCTGGACAAACTTCACTCCTATTTCCAACAAAGCCGCCGAAAACTTAATTAAAAAAATCAACCCAGCACGCCACGACCTAGACTCAATTCCCACCCGATACTTGAAAGAACTGGCACACATCATCGCCCCGACCATAGCAGCCATCATTAACAAATCACTCGAAGAAGGGATACTCCCCGCACAACTAAAAACAGCAACCATCACCCCTATCTTGAAAAAGAAAAACCTCGACCCGTCTGATCTGAATAACTATCGCCCCATCTCAAACCTCCCACTCCTAGCCAAGCTGACCGAAAAAGCGGCCTTGATTCAGCTGAACGAGCATCTAGAGGACAACAATATCCTCCATACTTCACAACACGGATTCAGAAAAAACAGAAGCACCGAAACCCTACTAATCAACCTTTCAAACACATTAATTAGAGGTCTAGACAACAAGCTAAATCATCTACTTATCCTCCTCGACCTCTCCGCGGCTTTCGACACGGTGGACCACAAGACCCTGATTGACAGCCTAGCACACATCGGCCTGACCGACAATACACTAAAATGGTTCACATCCTTCCTAAAGATAGACTCTTCAAGGTCGCCATTAACAACAACTCTTCTAGCCCCCTACCACTGGACACCGGGGTACCACAAGGCTCCGCCTTATCTGCAACCCTCTTTAATATATACCTACTCCCACTCTGTCACTTCATCTCAAGTCTGGGCATAACATTTTATGTATGCAGATGACATTCAACTTATCATCCCCATATCAAACACCATCGAAGATGCATTGAAATCAACAGCCAAGCACCTAATCGAAATCAGAGACAAACTAAGCCAGATGAAACTGTCTCAATATGAATAAAACCGAATGTATCCTCATAGGTAAACACAACCCTGGATCAACTACCGCACCACACTTCCTTCAAATTGACAACCACAGCATCCAACTCAAAAACGCAACAAAAGACCTTGGAATCTGGATTGACAGCGACCTCAACCTAAAAAAGAACATCGCCATGAAAACGAAAGAAGGCTTTCTGAAACTCCACCTCCTGAAACACTTGAAACCACTTATCCACCAGCAAGATTTCCGCACAGTTCTGCAATCTCTAATCTTCAACAGCCTTGACTATTGCAACTCCCTGATGATCGGCCTCCCAAAATCCACCATAAAGCCACTCCAAATGCTGCAAAACGCCGCCGCAAGAATAAATCAGATCATATCACTCCCGCCCTCAAAAGCCTACACTGGCTTCCCATAGCACAAAGGATTGAATTTAAAACACTAACAACTGTCCACAACTCAATCTACAATGCAGCCAACCCTGCCCTAATTGACATGATTCACCTTCACAAAGCACAACGGGCCACCAGAACAGAAGGCAAAATGACCCTAGACATACCTTCCCCCAGCATAGCCAAACTAACAGCCACGAGGAACAGAGCATTCTCCGTCGCAGGACCCAAATTATGGAACACCCTTCCCCATTACTTAAGATCACTCAATGACAGTAAATCTTTCAAAAAAGAACTCAAAACCTGGTATTTCAACCTAACCTTCCGCGACGGAGTCGGCTAAGCCTTTCCACATCCCTCTTCCCACCTCTTCCCCCTCCTCCCCCCTCCCTTTCTTCTACCACCCCCCTCCCTAACTAATACCCGCACACCTCCACCTACTTCCCCCATCCTACCCTCCCCCAACCCCTACCCTCCCCCAACCCCTCCCTGACCTCCCACCCCTCCCGTCCCCCTACCATCCCATCCTCCTTCACCCCCCCCCCCTCCCGCCCTCTCCTCCTTGTCACTTGTTCTTCAATTTTTGCTACACAGCCCTCTATCCAGCCCGCCTCAGCTGATTCCCCCTGGCCCCCCCCCCACCCTAACTCAGCTCCCTGCTAGAGTGCCCCAGTGACTGTTTTAGTCACCAATCTGTTTACCAAGTTATTTAAGTTGTATAAGATGTTATATTCGTATTTGTATAAGTTACCAATTGGTCACCACTATGTATAAGTTGTTTATCCTGTAAACTGGAGTGAAGGCATCCCGCTATACTTCGGTATAAAAAAGCCTCGAAATAAATAAAAATAAATAATTGTGCATGAGTGAAAAAGATTTTTCTCAGCTTAGTCTTAAATGTGCTGCTTGCTAATTTCATGGAGTGCCCCCTAGTCCTTCTATTATCCGAAAGTGTAAGTAACAGATTCACATCTACTCGTTCAAGACCTCTCATGATCATATCCCCCCCCCTCAGCCATCTCTTCTCCAAGCTGAACAGCCCTAACCTCTTCAGCCTTTCCTCATAGGGGAGCTGTTCCATCCCCTTTATCATTTTGGTTGCCCTTCTCTGAACCTTCTCCATCGCAACTTTTTTTTTTAGATGTGGCGACCAGAATTGTACACAGTATTCAAGGTGCGGTCTCACCATGGCGAGATACAGAGGCATTATGAAATTTTCCGTTTTATTAACCATTCTCTTCATAATAATTCCTAACATTCTGTTTGCTGTTTTGACTGCTGCAGCACACTGAGCCGACGATTTCAAAGTATAATCTGCTATGATGCCTATATCTTTTCTCTGGGTGGAAGCTCCTAATATGAAACCTAACATTGTGTAACTACAGCAAGGGTTATTTTCCCTATATGCAACACCTTGCACTTGTCCACATTAAATTTCATCTGCCATTAGGATTGCCCAATCTTCCAGTCTCACAAGGTTCTCCTGCTATGTATCACAATCCGCTTGGTGATTTAACTCTGAATAATTTGTATCATCCGCAAATTTGATAACCCTCACTCGTATTCCTTTCCAGATCATTTATAAAATTTGAAAAGCAACGGTCCAAGTACAGATCCCTGAGGCACTCCACTGAGAAAATTGACCATTTAATCCTATTGTTTCCTGTCTTTTAACCTGTTTGTAATCCACGAAAGGACGTCGCCCTTCAATCCCATGACTTTGTCAAACGCCTTTTGAAAATCCAAATACACTACATCTACCGGTTCACCTTTATCCACATATTTATAACCCCTTCAAACAAAATGAAGCAGATTTGTTAGGCAAGACTTCCCTTGGGTAAATCCATGTTGACTGTGTTCCATTTAAACCATGTCTTTCTATATGCTCTACGATTTTGATCTTGAGAATAGTTTCCACTATTTTTCCGGCACTGAAGTCAGGCTCACTGGTCTATAGTTATCCTGATTGCCCTTGGAGCCTTTTTTAAATTATTGGGGCTACATTGGCCCACACTCCAGTCTTCAGGTACAATGGATGATTTTAATGATAGGTTACAATTTTAACTAATAGATCAGAAATTTCATTTCTGAGTTCCTTCAGTACCCTAGTGTTGTGTCTGGTGGTCTTAGACGGCTTCGCCCTGCCTACCTCTCTCTACTTGCAGCTCCTCCCGCTCACCTTGGACTGATGGCTGCCGCAGCGTCTGTTTGCCGACCTCTCTGGTGTCCCCGGACAGGCTTTGGTACTGCCTCCCTCCATTCTCCTTCAAGGTACTTCTAGGGCATGCGCGTGTATGCCACCTTCATCTTTATTTCCATGTTGGCGTGAACCTCAGGGGCGTCCCCCTGTTCTGACGTCACGACTCCAGGGTATATCTGCCTACTACATTTGCTAGCTCGTTGAGCTAGCAACGGAATTCGCTCTCCGTTCCTAAGCTACTCTGCCACTCCAGCTCTAACTGGAACTCTTACTTCCCTTTGGGGTCACTAATGGGGTACCCGCTCCTCGGGGGCCTCTCTGCTTCTTTCAGGTGCTATCAGGAAACCGGTACTCGCTCCTCGAGGGCCCATGTTCCCTGTGTCGCTGCCTGCAACCTCAACTTCTACTTGGAAGAACTAACTACAATCACCATCAGTGAGTACAGAAAACAACTCTCTCTACAGTACTGCTTCGTCAGAATCAGGTACTCGCTCCTCGAGGGCCTGCTCTCCCCATCTCGGAGCTCTCCTATTCTACTTGGGACTCTGAATGCTAATTCTATTCTGTGCTCATAACTCTCAGTCTCTTTCCACTACAGCACTGGCTACAGAGGATCCGCTGTTCCCACGTTCTGTGAGAGACGCGCCCAGCCGGGCTCTACAACTACTACTCACTACTGCCACCTCTGGTGGTTCCATATACTGTTTTAATAAAAGATTCAAATCTGTGTTTGTCTGTCCGGAGTTTAGCCTGACACTGTAGTCCCTCACGCGACTGCCCCTGTGGGCATGGTCAGCTGCCACAGTGTCCAAGGATCCACCCAAACACCAATAACCATAACACCTAGGATGCATACCATCCGGTCCAGGTGATTTGCTATTCTTTAGTTTGTCAAATCTGGCCTACTACATCTTCCAGGTTCACAGTGATTTCGTTCAGCTCGTCTAGACTGTTCACCCCTGAAAACCATCTCCAGAACTGGTATCTCCCCAACATCCTCATTAGTAAACATGGAAGCAAAGAATTCATTTAGTCTTTCTGCAATGGCCTTATCTTCCAAGGGATGCCTGCAGGCTCTGCAGCCCCAAGACAACCCCGACATGCCTCATAGGTGTCATTGATGGTTCTTCTTGGCTCACCTATACATCAGAGGGCATAAATGTTGCAATCTTAATGGCATTCCTCACCCATGACCATAGCGGATGATTGTCTCAACAGCAACTCTAACTCTCATTAGCACCGATGGTGCACTAAGCCAGGTGGGGCCTCTGATGCCCCCCCCCCCCCCCAGATCCCAGCAACTCAGGGCCCCTGAGATCATCAGCATTCATGGTGCCTGATAGCCATAGGCCAGTGATAGGACAGCATGATGCCCCTCTGTGCTCCGTCTGGACACTGCAAAGGAACCTCAAAGGTACCGGACCACTGCGCCCGGATGCCTCAGTGCTCCAGGGTGCCTCAGGTTGATGGAGACCCCAGCACTTGACATCATCCAACCCCTGAAACCCAAGAGCTTCAGTGGCACTCGAGGGCTCTCAGGATGCTCAATGATGATCCTAGTCCCTCGCTGACGGTGCTCAAAATAGTCGAGAGCGAAACAAATGGCATCACTGGCCATGCACCTTGATTGCCTCAAGAGCGCCACACATGTACCTCAATGGCCTCGAGGGCATCGATGGTGGCTCAGATGGAATCAAGAAGGACCATGGCGCTTGATGGCAGTCCTGGTCCCTGATGTGGTCCAGACAGACTACACTAGAGGTCAGTGCAGCTATTCCACTGCATCAAGGCCCAAGGCGATTGATGACTATAAGGTCAATGCAGTTCCTCTTGTGCATCAAGACTCTACGGTGCCCGATAGCTACGGCACAGAAGGCTCAGCCAGTGCGCTTATATAAACGTGCATGGCGCTTGATGGCACCTATGTGGCCTATGGCATTGAGAGCACCCCAGCACCTCGACAGCATTAAGAGTGACCATGGCACTCAACGGCAGTTCTGGTCCCTGACATCGACACATTCTACCATACCGGGCTTGGCATCAAAGGTGCAGTAGCAATGCAGATTACTAAGGCTCCTGCTCACCCTCTCTCACAAGGAGACTGAGCTGCCATCACAGGCATGCAGGAGGGGAGGCTACGTCTTCCAGGGCTCCTGCCCGTGGAGACTAGTTCCTTTGAATGCAGAGAGGTTGAGCTCCCCCCTCCCCCACAGAAACAGTATGTCCTCAATCTCTTCACTTTCAACCTCCATTGATGCCGATCAGTCAGTGAAACTAAATGGAGCTCCTGCCCAGGAAGAACTCAGGCAAGTCCCCAGGCTCAGCTGACTACATGGATTACCCACAAACTGCATTCTGTCAGTCCTGCCAGCACCTGACAAAGGGACAAAGACAGAGCAAGGAGAGGACACAAACTAAACTGACCCCCAAACTAACCCCCCCTCATAATTTCATTGCTTCCTCTTCGCTCCTTTGAAACTCTGTCGAATTATCCAGTATACCCCAGCTAGTTCACCCCTCCTCTCCCCTTCCCCCCTTTACTCCCAGCCACCTTTTATGCCAGGTGTTCTCCTGAGCACTTTGCCTCCCTCTCCCGGCTTAAGCCCTACCTATATCACTAGTCACTATCACACAATGTTACCCACTTTTAACTCCCCTGTCACAATTTTATTCTCTGTAAAACTTAAACTGTTAATAACCTAATTATTCATGACTGCCTTATACCAATGTTTAATTTGTAACTAGTTCTCTATATTGCCTATTGTTTTACTTGCTCATGTTTATCATGGTTACCTTTATTAAAGTTCACCTTGTAACTCGTTCTATGTAAAGCTTGTTGCTATGTTCAGTTATCTGTGAACCGGGATGATGTTCCCAACGTATCCCGGTATATAAAAACACTTAAATAATAAATAAACTGCAATTGCACTATTATTTAATAAGAGTTGGTATCAGACTGCCAGGCTGCACAGCAACGAAGGCCCGCCATGCAGCTTGGTGACAGTGGAAAGAAGAGGAAAAAGAAAATAGAGCTACCCTAAGTTAAGGAAAAGAAAAACAGCTGCAGCTCTAGAAAAATCAATTACAAAAACTGTGGAGGAGAGAGCAAAGCTGAATACTGTGAGAAAGCTCCCGTGACCACACAGCTTCGGAGAAAAAAAAAAGACTGAGGGACTTTGCTTATGGGGCAGGGTGATAACTTTAGCTGCACATGCTCAGTAAGGCATGTTGAAAGTTCTAGAATCTTTGAGATCAAAGTTCCAGACAGAGCTCCATCTGATGATGTCATCCATGGGTGAAGACTACCATTCTAAATATCCTTTGAGAAGCCCAATTATCCAAGGAGTGCAGGAGAGCCAAGATCTGCAACCAGTGGCTCTATGGAATAGGTGAAACTGAAAAGGTCCCAGTTTTGGATGCATGGCAGTACGGCATTCGGAGTATACAGTCGCACTAGCTGCTGCAAGAAATGTTGCTGGAAAGTCTTTAATAAAGCTTTGTGCTCGAACAGACACTGTGCGATATACATTAGAACCATCTCCCAACGTTAAAGTTACCTTTCGTTGTTGATTGAATAAGCTGAAGCTAATCACATCAGGACTGTCCCCCACCAATACCCTCAAGTTACCTCTTGTCATTAACTGAATAAGCTGAAGACTTTTTGAGAAGCGACATTAAACAATTACCCTCACTGAACAAAGTACACTTCAAGAACTAGAGGTATTACACTACCAGACTAGCAGGTGTTCAACCCTATTTTTGAACTGTATCCGAAAAGATTTTTCAGGAGATGAATTTACATTAATGTACTATGATATGAATGCCCACCGATCCCCCTGACACAGCCACTGTGCGAAACATGGCCATGTCAGGGTTCTATATTCTTCATATCATAAACTGTTGTATCTTGTTTTGTAATAAATAATAATTAAATTATATATAACAGAACAGTTTACGCTGTGCCACACATTTGTTTCTTTTCAGTATGGTATTCTGTACATACCAAGTGGGGCATGCTCAAAGTTCTAAAAACTTTTGAGATAAAAGTTTGGTGCTGGGCTCCATCTGATGTCGTTACCCCTTGAGGACTTCCATCCTGCTTGACTAGACCACCACTCCTTCATGGCTCACCCACAAAAGTTCCTACCCAGAACCCACCCACATTCCAACCCTCCACCATCCTGCCCGCCCCCAACACCACCCTACATTGCTAGACATTGCCCCCCTGCTCCCAACAACCTCCCACTCCAACTTTGTCTACAAATATTGGTGGAAAGCATTCCCAAAGCCATGCATCTACATGCTTTCCCTACTTGTTCATGCTATCAATCATACAGAGGTTGGAAATTATTTAAAAGAAGTTCAAATTTGGCACGCAGGAAGAAAATGTTAATACCCTGGGTGAATCTGAAAAAATAGATTACCTGGATTTTGGTGCAAAAACTACAAGACAGAGAAATAAATTTAGGGGTCAATTTTCAAATAGCCCTTGACTGAATAAGCTATATAATCTCCTATTTTTGAGCTGGTTGTCTTAAAACAAATATTTAGTTGCACATTCTTCCAAATCTAGCAGGTCAAAACCTTTTTTGGACCAAAGGGGGAGAGAGTACGGACGTGTGTGCCCTTTGTTAGATATGGAATCCCTGCCTTGTGGCAGAACAAAGGGAAGGCAAGACGACAACTATGAACTGTTGGAAGGAAGGGGTTGCTGTCACATAGGGACATTTTACAATGCAAGAGGTGGGAAAGAAAGGGCCACAGCATGGGGACATTTCTAAAAAAAATATTTTAAGGGTGTAGGGAGAGAGGGAAGGAGAGATGGATTGGAAAACCCCAGGAACAATGTTTTTAACATATTTTAAAGAGCTGGAGGAGGAAACTGTTCAAGTTCTGTGGGGATTTTTAAAAGTTTTTTTCACACTTATAAGAGACAGGAGACTAGGGATGTGAATCGGGCTTCGGACGACTGAAAATAAATATCGGACGATATTTTTCAAAATAGTCAGAAATTGGGGGCTCCCCCAAACGATAGGAAACCCCACGATATTGATCGTGGGGTTTCTCTTATCGTTTTGGGGGAGGGCGGGAAAAACGGCACACAAAAATTTATTTATTTATTTAGGTTTTTTTATATACCGGCATTCATGATACAATCACATCATGCTGGTTTACAGTATAACAGGGGTGCAAATAACTTCTAACTGTATCTAAGGTGCGGAGAAAAGCAGTTACAAATAACAAGGGTGATTGAACTGGGCGAAGAGAGAAATAGCAGGAAAGGATAACGTCGGTAAGATAATTACAGATTTCAGCAACTAGACTAGCTGAGAAAACTATGTTGACTAAGTAAGGGGTTAATTACAAATTCCTGAAACTAGTATGATTGAGGGAAATATGTTGACAATGTGAGAGATTAATTAGGGTCCGGGAATGCTTGCTTAAACAGCCAAGTCTTACAGCCACCCCAACCCTTTAAAACTAATACCTTAGCTTCCCCCACCCTCCCGACCCCTTTTTACAAGTACCTGGTGGTCCAGTGGGGGTCCCTGGAGCGATCTCCCGCTCCGTCGGCTGCCACTAATCAAAATGGCGCCGATGGCCCTTTGCCCTTACCATGGGACAGGGTATCCGTGCCATTGGCCGGACCCTGTCACATGGTAGGAGCACTGGATGGCCGGCGCCATCTTGTGCTCCTACCATGTGACAGGGGCTGACCAATGGCACCAGTAGCCCCTGTGACATAGTAAGGGCAAAGGCTATCAGCGCCAATTTGAATACTGGCAGCCGACGGTCCAAGTGCAGGAGGTCGCTCCCGGACCCCCGCTGGACTTTTGGCAAGTCTGGTGGGGGTCAGGAGGGTCCCCAAGACTTGCCAAAAGCCCCTGGTGGTCCAGCGGGGGTCTGGAAGCAATCTACTGCACCCCTCCCCACCAAGACCACCAGGGTTATTTTTTGGGGGTTGGGGAGCTTACCACCAGATCCCAAAGATGTTAAATTATTTGCGGGTGGGGAAGAGATGAGTTCCTAAAGCCAAAGGAGGCACTTTTGTTTATTAGGAGGAAGTGGTGGGAGAAGGGAACAGGCCATTGCCGTGTGGTTTCCCTTAATTTTTTTTAATTTTGGAGACCAGAGCTGCCTCAGAGTGAAGCATACAGAGGTGTATTTTGTACACCTTGGCTCTTTAATTTTTTTGGGGGGGGGACCATCAGGGACCTACGTTAACATCCTAACGATCCCTCAGGAAAATATCTACAACTCCCTCAATCATGCTATTTTATTAACATAAGATTGCCTATATATAAGCTGCTTTGCATGCATTAGGCAATGTTATGCATGCAAAGCATCTTATTTCCATAGGTGAAAGAAATCTTCACAGATATCACGTGATAAACAGCATTTAATCCACATTACATGCTTAACTTGCGATATCGCCTTATCGCAGTTTAGTAAATCTATGACTTAGCCAGCTAGATCCTCTTGAATATTGACCTCAGTTTCTTACTATTTAAAGTACACTTACCCATCAAATGCCCCATCATCAAAGGTTTCTTCAAAGTATATTTCCCCAATAGGCACTGGAGTCTTATATTCAACCTAAAGACATTTATAAACAAATATTTTTGACCAACAACAGACAATCTTATGTTCTAATGCATAAAACTTTCACAAGAGCATATAGTTTCTGGTATTTAAAAAAAAATAAATTACTTTATACTAAAGAATCATTTTCAAATCATGAATTCTTTACTTTTCCAGATATTTGTTTACTAATTTAGAGTGGTTACATTTAGCAGCATATAAGTTGGAAAAGAAAAAAGAATCAATTAACACTAACTTGCATTCTCTAAGAACAGCAGTGCAATGAGTCACACAGATTGATCACATGAATCCATCACATTGGCTCAGAGCTCAAGAACTTTCTTAGAAAGTTAATGGCTTTCAGTGATGTGTGATTGAGTGGTCATTGGCAGGCTGAGCTCTGGTGCAAGGCTTCTGCTTTAAAAATTATTTTTCTCCTGATGGAAAGGGGAGCAAAACTATTGAGAAATTACTACTTACCTTACAATTTCCTTTTCCTTAATCTAGACAGGTGAATTCAGGACCAGTGGTTTATGCACCTCTACCAGCAGATGGAAAAGGAGCAAACTGACATCACAGTATATATACTCCTGCATTGACATCAGCCTGCCAGTAGTCTCTTCAAAAGCCAATTGTGGACAGACTAGCAAATACTTGATTAATAACAGATAATCATTTCTGTACTCAACCAACAGGAAACACTGAACTCAGGCAAAGAATGAATGATCACTAATCTAGAGACTGGATGAACACTTACCAGTAACCCCTGTAACACGTAGCCTCACAGGATGATGATAACACATTCATTCGGCAGCCAAGAGGGGAAAGCAAAATCCATCCATCTAGACTAAAGAAAAGGAAATTATCAGGTAAGTGGTAATTTCTCATTTCCTATCATTTAGATGGATGGATTCAGGACGAGTGGGTTGTAGCCTAAGTACGCCCAAATAGGGTGGGAGGCTGCCCGCAGACCAGTCAAAACCACACATGCAAAGGCTGCGTCCTCCCGGGTCTGCACATCCAGATAATGCCTGGAAAAGGTGTGTAAGGAGGACCACATTGCAGCTCGGCTAATGTTGACTGGAGACAACAATCTAATATCCACCTATGACACTGCCTGAGCCCTAGTGGAATGAGCCCTAACCTAAGTAGGCAACAGCTTTTCAGCAGCCACATACATGGCCGCGACTACCTCCTTAATCCAGCGAGCTATTGTAGCCTGCAAAGCTAGCTCACCTTGTTTACCTCCACCATGAAGGACAAAACAGGCTATCAGTCTTTAGAAAGGTTCAGAAACCTCCAGATACCTCATGAAACATTTTGACATCCAAGGGACGACAGGCACTGAGAGGAAAGGATCACCTTGCTGGTGGCTGAAAATAATTATTAAGTACTGCAAGGAGAAATTTTTAAAACTTAAAAGTATTGGGGAGAAGTAAAACTATTGGGGTATATTATTTAGGGTGTTTTGTTTTAAATAGGTAGTCAGAAATGCAGGCAAACAGAAGTTTGTGTGTTTGTATTTCCCAGTCCTCCTACCCCTCTCCCACCAACCCCTAGCTCATCCTTTAATTTATATGCAGGTGTCACTTTCACACTAAAAATAAATCGGCCTTCCTTTAACTTAAACTCAGAAATTCCCCACACCTTATCAAGAGTTTGATCATTCCCTTGTAGTCTCTATCAGATATATACTGAATACACTAATAAATTTAGAGGACCCTAATTGTACACATTCCTACTCCCATAGCAACCTAAAACATTCCACTGTGAAAATTGACCATTTAATCCTACTCTGTTTCCCGTCTTAACCAGCTTGAAATCCACAAAAGGTCATCGCCTCCTATCCCATGACTTTTTAGTTTTCGTAGAAGCCTCTCATGAGGGACTTTGTCAAACGCCTTCTGAAAAACCAAATACACTACATCTACCGGTTCACCTTTATCCACATGTTTATTAACCCCTTCAAAAAAATGAAGCAGATTTGTTAGGCAAGATTTCCCTTGGGTAAATCCATATTGACTATGTTCCATTAAATCATCTCTTTCTAAATGCTTTACAATTTTGTTCTTGAGAATAGTTTCTACTATTTTTCCCAGCACTGAAGTCAGGCTCACTGGTCTATAGTTACCTGGATCGCCCCTGGAGCCTTTTTTAAATATTGGGGTTACATTGGCCACCCTCCAGTCTTCAGGTACAATCGATGATTTTAGTAATAGGTTACAAATTTTAACTAATAGATCAGAAATTTCATTTTTGAGTTCCTTCAGAACCCTAGGATGCATACCATTCGGTCCAGGTGATTTGCTACTCTTTAGTTTGTCAATCTGGCCTACTACATCTTCCAGGTTCACAGTGATTTCGTTCAGTTCATCTGACTCATCACCCCTGAAAACCATCTCCGGAACTGGTATCTCCCCAACATCCTCATTAGTAAACACGGAGGCAAAGAATTCATTTAGTCTTTCTGCAATGGCCTTATCTTCCCTAAGAGCCCCTTTAACCCCTCTTGTGTTTGCAACTCCTGGTAGGTAAGTTGCCTGGATATGTATGCAATTTCGGTGAGCATGTTCGAAGATTGTCAAGGTCTCCTTGCAAAGGGACCATGAACCAGACCCTCCTTGTTTGTTGATGTAAAACATCGCGACTTGGTTGTCCGTGTAGATCATGACCCTGCGTCCATTCAGGTGGTCTTGGAACACTCGTAATGCATTCCGAATCGCTCTGAGTTCCAATAAATTTATTTGCAGGTTCTGTTCCGAGATTGTCCATAACCCTTGTGTTTCGTAAATCGAGGTGTGCACCCCAGCCCTTGCGAGACGCATCTGTGGTTAATACTGCGTTGTGAGGAGGGGAATTGAACAATGCTCCCTTGGATAGGGTGGAGTTTAGGAGCCACCATGTTAAATCTTTCCTCATTTCGGCGGTCAATAATAACTTCTGGGTCAATGGTTGCAAGTGTTTCCATTGACGTTTCAAGCCCCATTGCAGGCGTCTCATGTGTAGCCTGGTGTTGGGAACCATGAAATTCGCCGCTGCCATGTGGCCGAGGACTATTAAAACCTGTCTCGCTGAAGGCTTCTGAGTATGGTTCAAGGTATGTAACAGAAGACGGAATTGTGATATTCTGTTGCTTGGTAGGTATGCCCTGTTGCACGTAGTGTCCAGGCATGCTCCTATGAACTGTAACTTGTGTGTTGGTTGTAGGTGTGATTTCTGAAAATTGATCACCAATCCTAATTCTTGCAAGCATTGTATCACTCGATGGAGGTCCTCGAGTAAGATGTTTGGCTCATAATCACCCCAACTCCAATCGTCCAGATATGGGAAGATTGTTATACCTTGTTGTCTGAGATGAGCCACCTCCACTGCCATGCATTTGGTGAACACCCTGGGTGCAGCCGATAGTCCAATGGGGAGAACCTTGTACTGGTAGTGTTGATGGTCGTAGCAAAAGCATAGGTAACGCCACGAGGATGGATGGATTGGAATGTGTGTTTAAGCATCCTTCAGGTCGATGGAACACATCCAATCGTTGGTTTGGATCAGAGGAAGGACTGATTTCAATGATACCATTTTGAATTTCTCTTTGGTGAGAAATTTGTTCAATTCCCTTAGGTCTAGGATGGGGCGAAGGGCACCCGACTTCTTGGGTATGAGGAAGTATGGGGAATATAATCCTACTGATTGGGTCCCTGGGTAAATTTGTTGAATGGCCTGTTTGCGAAGCAAAGCAATTTCCTCCCCCATTTGTGGTTGGAAGTTGTGAATCTTGAAAGTGGAAAGATGAGGTAATATGGGTTTTGTGACAAACTGGAGTTGGTAGCCGTGACGTACTATCTCCAAAACCCACTGATCGGATATTATTCTCTCCCAGGCTGTCAGGCAGGAATGAATCCTGCCGGGTGGTGCTTGATGTTGTGGTGGTGGTTGAGTAACTAAAAAGATGAAGTTGCTTTCACTGTAGTAGCCGGTTTTTGTGCCTGTCTCTGATTATGTGGTTTACCTCTACGTTGGTTTGAGGTATTCTGTTGTGGAGCAGGACGCTGGTACGCAGGGTAAGTCTGTGTACGAAAGGTCTGGTAAGATCTGTAGGGTCTCCTGGCATAGGATTGCCTACGAGTAGATCCAATATAACGACGTATGGTCGAATAGTTAGAATGTGATGTTAATGATTGTACTGCTAGAGCTTCCTCCTTTAGTTTACCCATTGTGTCCTGAAATCGTTCTCCGAACAGTTTCTCTCCTGTACATGGTAGGTTCATTAGTTTCTCATGCAAATCTTCACGTATGGAACTTGATAGTTACCATGCTAGTCTGCGGGCTGCGATGGCTGTTGCCGATGCACTAGACGATGTTTCATATGCTTCGTAGATTGACCTCAAAAGGTGACGAGAACACTCTTCCATGTCATGAAGAGGTGGAGGTATCTGATCCGCAGTCTAGGAAAGCATATCTTTTATAGCTTGTATGCACTCATATAGGTATTGTACCATGTAGAATTGATGGTGCATAATTCAAGCATTCAACATTGAGTTATGGTATATTTTCCTGCCAAACTCATCCAAATATTTGTTGTCTTTGCCTGGTGGGTATGAGGAATGTGACTGTTTTCTTAAATCTTTGCATCGCCGACTCTACTACAATTGAAGCATGAGGTAATTGTGGTACAGAGTACGGTGATGTTTTCCTCATACGGAATTATGTCCATTTTCCTGGAAACTGCTGCAATTGTGTAAGGTGTTTCCCAGGACTTTTGTAAGACTGAATGCAGGAGCTCTTGTGGTGGAAGAGATGTTGGTTCCCCTGGAGTGTCAAAAATTTTTAGGGTTTCTGACCTAGGGTCTGTCTCTTTTTGGACCTCTAGATGCAGTATTGTACCTAATTTTTCCAGAAATTTTGGGTATATGAGGTCTTCTGGAGGGGAATACGGCTCCTGAGGTTGTTCCTGCGGATCCGATGGGAATCCCGTAGATGGGGATGCTTGCGGTGAAGGAGAATCAAATAATGTATCTCGTTTATAATTTGGTGAAGCTGGTTGGTTTGTTATGGGAGATGTTGGAGGCTCCACCGACTGTTCTCTATTAGTCTGCGTCTTATGTTCCAGAGAACTATCAGCAGCAATATTAGTCATTTTGAATGATGACTGAAGAGTTTCATAAAACCCTGCTAAGGATTGGGACAATTGATAAAATGCCTCTTTTGTACGAGGGGGCATTATTGTACGATCATCTGGTTCTTGTGACCCACCTGCTTTAGGGTGCATTGGTGTGTTCTGACGTAAAGTAGTATATACTTTATGGTCTTTCCGTTTTTTCGTCACATATGATGTCCCTCGAATCCTCTGAAGCTGTAGAAGCGGTAGAGGAAGCAACTTGTATTACCTCTTTGTGAGAGAAGGTATTTGAAGTTGGTATATGAGATGATTTAGAAGTCAAAGGGCTTACTTCCCATGTTGCACTCCTCTTTCGACTTTTTGTGGTGGGAGTGTCGTGAGTGCTTATGATAATAGCGTGACAACGAGTCTGTATGACTTATTATATATTATCCGTTATTAATTCGATATGTTCCATGTAAACCGCCTCCCCGGCGATAGTTATTTCTGTTAAATGTGAACCGGAGTGATATGTATTGTATACAGGAACTTCCGGTATATAAAAACCAAAATAAATAAATAAATAAATAAATAAATGACTTCTCCTTGAAGACGGTGATCGTTTTCTATGTTTTATTGTAAACTCTGTCGAATTATCTCTTGAAGAAAGGGAAGTACCAGAACGAGGTGAGGTTATTGATGAAGAGGCTGAAGAAGACCTGTGAAAGGGTCCACGTCTTCATTTCAACTCATTTTATAATACATGAGATAGGTGCTCATGTGTCTTATGCGCGGATTTGGATTTATGCGCGGATCTAGACTGGTGCGCATATCTTTCTGTTTCCGTACGCGCAAGAGTGATCGCGCCGATGTCTCCAGCGCCGTGCGCATAGATATGGATGGCGCCGGGCGCACAGGTGATGTTGGCGACATGCGCGCAGATGTTGACGACGCCGTGCGCATAGGGTTTCCTTTGATTGTGTGCACGGACTGCTTCAGCACCCTGCGCGCAGAAATCCTCTGCGCCGTGCGTGCAGGGTCCTTCGGCGTCGTGCGCACAAGTGTCTTCGGCGCCATGTGCATAGAACTGTTGTGCGCCGATACTTCTTCAGGCGCCGAAGTGTTATGCGCCGACACTTTTGTATGCGCATAAGACGCCTTAGGAGCAGAAGTTTTTGGCGCCAATGTGTCTTGCGCCGGCGAGTTTGGCACTATGGATTTCTGAAAATCTGATGGCCTTTGTCGGCTTGTCATCTCCTTACCTCCAAAGTTGGAGGACTGAGGATCCCACGATGATGCCCTCTTTGAGGGAGCTGATAAAATCGCAGGGCCAGGTGACGAATGAGCCTCCGATGGCTCCTGTGAGGCAAAAAAGTTCCTGAAGTCTGTAGGCCCTTTGCTTCAGTGCCCTTGGTGACATCCTCGAGCAAAATTCACAATCTTCCCGATTGTGATCTGGTCCTAGGCATCGGTAACATCGGTCATGGCCATCCGTGACCGACATTACCTTGCCACAATTACAGGGCTTAAACCCCGATTTTGACATGTTTTGTTTTATAAATTCTGAGAAGAATAGCTCCGCGTGCGGAAAGAACAGACTGAGGAGATTCCGTTACTTTCCTGCGCGGGAACACACGCGCAGCCGCAGAGAGCAAAGCTCTGATCTCTGCTTTGACAAGCTCCGCCTCCCAGACCTGATTGACAGATCCCATGACAGCATGGCTAATTCAGCCCTGCTATCGATGGGAAACATGCCTACCTGCTGCGAAGGTGGCGGACCTCACATGTCACCTAGCTAGACAATACTAGGGAGGAGCCGGCTGTCGTGGTACAAGTGGGCACCAATGACACAGGAAAATGTGGGAGAGAGGTTCTGGAAGCCAAATTAACATTCTTAAGTAGACAGCTGAAATCAAGAACCTCCAGTGTAGCATTCTCTGAAATGCTTCCTGTTCCACACGCAGGTCCCAAGAGACAGGCAGAGCTCCGGAGACTCAATGCGTGGTTCAGACGATAGTGCAAGGAAGAGGGATTCAGTTTTGTAAGGAACTGGGGAACCTTTTGGGGAAGAGAGGAACCCAGCTGCTGGCGATAACTTTTAAAAAGGAGATTGTTCTAGTTTAAAAGCTGCTCTAAGGGGAAAGCCGACAGTCTCAGCAGCGGATGACTCAGAGCCAGGTATCTTCAAAGTATACTAATGAAGCATTAGGGTTAGGGCATTCCAACAGAGAGGTTCCAATAATAAGAAAAGTAGTCCAAATGTCTATAATTAAAAAATCAACTGAGTTAAAAGATTCCAATTTATCCTTGTCAACTGAAAAGCAGAATGTAAATACAAACAGAAAACAAACTTTGAAATGTTTGTATGTTATTGCCAGAAGTCTAAGAAGTAAATGGGCGAATTAGAGTGTATAGCAGTGAATGATGACAGACAAACTTAATTGGCATCTCAGAGAAATGATGGAAAGAGGATAACTAATCGGATAGTGCTATAACGGGGTACAAATTATATCGCAATGACAGAGGAGCATCTTGGTGACAGAATGATACTTTAAGTCCGGGATGGCAGAGTCCAATAGGATAAAGATCCTGCATGAGACTAAATGCACAAATCTTTATGGGTAGAAATCCCTTGTGGGTTGGGGAAAGAGTATAGTGATAGGTGTATACTACCGTCCACCTGGCCAAGATGGTGAGACGGACAGTGAAATACAAAGAGAAATTAGGGAAGCTAACCAAATTGCAGTGCAGTAATAATGGGAGATTTCAATTACCCCAATATTGACTGGGTAAGTGAAAAAGGCCATGCTTCACAGACAAAGTTCCTGGATTGAATAAATGACAGTTTTATGGAGCAATTGGTTCAGGAACAGATGACATAGGGAGCAACTTTAGATCAAATTCTCTGTGAAGCACAGGATTTGCTGAGAGAGGTAACAGTGGTGGGGAGACTTGGCAATAATGATCATAATATGATCAAATTTGAATTAATGACTGGAAGGGAAACAGTAAGTAAAACCACAGCTCTAGCACTAAACCTTCAAAAGGAATAGTTAGAAAAAAACAAGATGCAGCCACAATGGTAAAACGTGTGCAATAGGCATGGACATTGTTAAAAAATACCATCCTAGAAGCACAGTCCAGATGTTTTCCACGCATTTACAGCTCAATATAGTAAAGTGAGGCCGCGGTTACCCTGCTCCTAACCGGCTTTCTACTCACTTTTTGGCTGCGTTAGTCCAACCCGCGATACACTATCCCCTTTAATCATGTTTAAAATCATGAGAGGTCTAGAACGGGTAGATGTGAATCGGTTATTTACTCTTTCGGATAGTAGAAAGTCTAGGGGGCACTCCATGAAGTTAGCATGGGGCACATTTAAAACTAATCGGAGAAAGTTCTTTTTTACTCAACGCACAATTAAACTCTGGAATTTGTTGCCAGAGAATGTGGTTCGTGCAGTTAGTATAGCTGTGTTTAAAAAAGGATTGGATAAGTTAACATAAGAACATAAGAAATGCCATACTGGGTCAGACCAAGGGTCCATCAAGCCCAGCATCCTGTTTCCAACAGTGGCCAATCCAGGCCATAAGAACCTGGCAAGTACCCAAAAACTAAGTCTATTCCATGTAACCATTGCTAATGGCAGTGGCTATTCTCTAAGTGAACTTAATAGCAGGTAATGGACTTCTCCTCCAAGAACTTATCCAATCCTTTTTTAAACACAGCTATACTAACTGCACGAACCACATTCTCTGGCAACAATTTCCAGAGTTTAATTGTGCGTTGAGTAAAAAAGAACTTTCTCCGATTAGTTTTAAATGTGCCCCATGCTAACTTCATGGAGTGTCCCCTAGTCCTTCTACTATCCGAAAGAGTAAATAACCGATTCACATCTACCCGTTCTAGACCTCTCATGATTTTAAACACCTCTATCATATCCCCCCTCAGTCGTCTCTTCTCCAAGCTGAAAAGTCCTAACCTCTTTAGTCTTTCCTCATAGGGGAGTTGTTCCATTCCCCTTATCATTTTGGTAGCCCTTCTCTGTACCTTCTCCATCGCAATTATATCTTTTTTGAGATGCGGCGACCAGAATTGTACACAGTATTCAAGGTGCGGTCTCACCATGGAGTGATACAGAGGCATTATGACATTTTCCGTTTTATTCATCATTCCTTTTCTAATAATTCCCAACATTCTGTTTGCTTTTTTGACTGCCGCAGCACACTGAACCGACGATTTCAATGTGTTATCCACTATGACACCTAGATCTCTTTCTTGGGTTGTAGCACCTAATATGGAACCCAACATCGTGTAATTATAGCATGGGTTATTTTTCCCTATATGCATCACCTTGCACTTATCCACATTAAATTTCATCTGCCATTTGGATGCCCAATTTTCCAGTCTCACAAGGTCTTCCTGCAATTTATCACAATCTGCTTGTGATTTAACTACTCTGCACAATTTTGTGTCATCTGCAAATTTGATTATCTCACTCGTCGTATTTCTTTCCAGATCATTTATAAATATATTGAACAGTAAGGGTCCCAACACAGAACCCTGAGGTACTCCACTGTCCACTCCCTTCCACTGAGAAAATTGCCCATTTAATCCTACTCTCTGTTTCCTGTCTTTTAGCCAGTTTGCAATCCACGAAAGGACATCGCCACCTATCCCATGACTTTTTACTTTTCCTAGAAGCCTCTCATGAGGAACTTTGTCAAACGCCTTCTGAAAATCCAAGTATACTATATCTACCGGTTCACCTTTATCCACATGTTTATTAACTCCTTCAAAAAAGTGAAGCAGATTTGTGAGGCAAGACTTGCCCTGGGTAAAGCCATGCTGACTTTGTTCCATTAAACCATGTCTTTCTATATGTTCTGTGATTTTGATGTTTATAACACTTTCCACTATTTTTCCTGGCACTGAAGTCAGGCTAACCGGTCTGTAGTTTCCCGGATCGCCCCTGGAGCCCTTTTTAAATATTGGGGTTACATTTGCTATCCTCCAGTCTTCAGGTACAATGGATGATTTTAATGATAAGTTACAAATTTTTACTAATAGGTCTTGGAGGAGAAGTCCATTACCTGCTATTAAGTTCACTTAGAGAATAGCCACTGCCATTAGCAATGGTTACATGGAATAGACTTAGTTTTTGGGGTACTTGCCAGGTTCTTGTGGCCTGGATTGGCCACGGTTGGAAACAGGATGCTGGGCTTGATGGACCCTTGGTCTGACCCAGTATGGCATTTTCTTATGTTCTTATGTTCTAATCCATCCTTACCGCCTCTTTAAATCCCCAGGTAACCCCTTCCGCACGCGGCATGTATATCAGATGTAAACGATCGAATTAGCTATTCCCTCCCATACAGTAACGCGCGCCCCGACTATCGCTATTTTACCCTGCCATTTTGCCCCGCGTTTAACCTGCTAACTTACCGCCTACCTAGAGGCAAGGGTTAAGGGTAGACGGCAAACTTTCCCTCAAAAGAAAACCTAAAAACCTTTAAACCATTAAATATATGAAAGGGCAGCTTTTAATCTCTTATTTACTTTTAATAATAAAATATATTGTGTTGCCTATGTCTCCATATCTTATTATGACTTCTGTTGCTTCTTCCTTGCAGATAAATTTCCCTCAATGTTAATAGCCTCTCGCACCTTATCAACAGGAAAAAGATATTAAAATATTTGCAGTCCTTGCATGCTGATGTGGCTGAGCTCCAAGAGACTCACCTATCCTCTGTAGCAGCGGTTCCCAACCAGTGCGTCGCGAAGCATATGCAGGTGTGTCGCCACACTTCCCGGTCCCCTCACTGACCCAGCTGCTCCCTGTACCCGAGCAAAAGGGAATCTTGCTGGGCAGACTAGATGGAACATTTTGGTCTTTTTCTGCTGTCATTACTATGTTATGTTACTATGTAAGGGAACTATTCCATCCCTTTTAACATTTTGGTCGCCCTTCTCTGTACCTTCTCCATTGCAACTATATCTTTTTGGAGATGCGGCAACCAGGTCAAGTATATCTCCCTCCCCCGTGGATTCCATTACCATTTGTTTGAACACAGCCTCTTGCAGGACATCCACTATCCCTCTACTTCTGGTAGATTCCACAGAAGGGATACTCCAGTCTACGTCTGGCAGGTTAAAATCTCCAATAATTATCCACACGTCTTCCTTCTTTCCCACCTTTTGGATGTCTTCAAGCAGATCTGTCTAGTTCTTCCGTTTGAGTCGGAGGCCTGTAAACTACTCCAGTTATAATGGATCGCCATCTTTTTTTTCTTTTTAGGACAGCCCATAATGCTTCTTCTCTAGCCCATCTTCCTTGCAGTTCAGTTGCTTGCATATTGTTTTTGACATAAAGAGCTACTCCTTCCCTTTTTTCTGTCCTCTCTATTGTCTTTATTCCTTGTCCTTTATGAAACCCACACTGCCATTCATGTAGTATGCTATTATTTTCAACATAATCAGTGAACTGATTGAATACTATGCTTTCCAATATTTTCCCTAGGGAATGTAGTACTGAGATGGGAGTGTAACTACTTGGTTTCTCTGGGGGCAAATGTAAACCTTTCAATATAGGACAGATAAGCCATCTTTTAAACTGAGAAGGCACCACTCCTTCTTCCAAGGAACAATTACATTTGTGATTTTTTTTTTTTTTTTTAACCACCAAGGCTGAGCAACCAAGGCTATGGCACAGAAAGACTGCTGTAAGAGTGATCTAATCCTTCTATCCTGAGGATCTTTAAGGACTGTGCCCTCTTCAACTGAAAAGTAATCTTGAGGGTCAAGGCCAAAACCAGGGCACTGACTTGGGCAATGCAAACCAAACCTTCACTGTCCTCTGCCAGAAGAGAATACAGCTTGTTAAAGATCTTATTCCCTTTGAGAATTTTTTTGGGGGGTGGGGGCTGAACACCCCCATTCCAACAAGACTAGGCACTATACTGCCTTATGGAAAGGAAAAAGTCTTATGTGGCTTCCTAACCCCTTTGAGGATGAGTTCCTCCTCAGAAAATTCCAACATCCAATGAGTAGAAACAACCTGGGAGATACGAGAAGCGAGTTCCTCTGTCCAAGTCTAATGACTGAGGGAAGCTTCAACCTCAAAGGACAGCTCCCCATCCTACAAATCCACATCCACTTCCTCCACTACCTACTCCAACCAAAAGACCTTAAGATAGTAGGACTTTCAGACATGCCCAAAACTTCACTCCCCAGTTTAGGGTGTTTGAGCATTAAGACTCTAAAAAGAGAAAGCAGAGTTGCTTACCTGTAACAGGAGTTCTCACAGGACGTTAGTCCTCACATATGGGTATCATCATCAGGATAGAGCCCAATCACGGAACACTTTTGTCAAAGTTTCCAGAACTTTGACTGGCACCTACTGGGTATGCCCAGCATAGCACCAACCCTGCAGCCAGCAGGAGTCCCCCTTCAGTCTCTTCTTACAGTAAAAGTACATGCAAAAAATAAAATAATAAATTGTAAGCGAACCCAACTCCGCGTGGTGGCAGGCGGGTTTCGTGAGGACTAACATCCTGCTGTCCTGTGAGAACACCTGTTACAGGTAAAAACTCTGCTTTCTCACAGGACAAGCAGGATGGTAGTCCTCACATATGGGTGAGTACTGAGCTGAGAATGCCCGAGCAATGCACCAAATGTACCCAAGACGTGCAACAGGCACAAGAACTGGGGTGGAATTTGGTAGAGGGCATCCTGAACCCTACCGGGTTGGCGTAAGAATGTTGGAATCTCAGTTCGCAAATAAGTTGCGTAGCACAGACTGGCCGAAGATGAAATCTTGTCTGCCAGGCTTGTCTAAACAATAATGGGCTGCGAAGGTGTGGAGAGAGCTCCAAGTAGCAGCCTTACAGATGTCAGCAAGTGGAACCAAGCGTAGGTGCGCTACTGATGTTGCCATGGCCCTGACAGAATGTGCTTTAACACGGTCTTGAAGCGGAATGCCTCCATGTTGGTAACAAAAGGAAATGCAGTCCACTAACCAGGAGGAGAGAGTCTACTTACCCACAGGTTTGCCCAATTTGATAGAATCAAAGGAAACAAACAATTGGGTACCTTTTCTGTGGGCGGCTGTACGGTCTAGATGCTAGAGCACGTTTACAGTCAAGGGTATGCAGAGCGCGTTCTCCTGGGTTTGAGTGGGGCCTGGGAAAGAAGGTGGGTAGTATAATGGATTGATTGATATAAAATTCTGATACTACCTTAGGCAAAAATTTAGGGTGCTTGCGGCGTACTACCCTGTCATGCAGAAGTTTAGTGTAAGGCGGGTAGGTGACTAAGGCCTGTAACTCACTAACTCTGCGAGCCGATGTGATCGCCAAAAGAAAAATCACTTTCCAAGTGAGAAAGAAGAGGTCACAGGATTGGGGAGGCTCAAATGGCGGTTTCATGAGCCTTCCCAAACCATGTTTAGGTCCCAAGAAGGGGCCGGAGGGCGAAGTGGAGGTTTAAGGTGAAGCAAGCCCTTCAAAAACATGTGACGAGGGGTTATACTGAAATGGGATCATTCCCTACACCTTTATGGAAGGCGGCTACCGCACTGACATGTACCCTGATAGAAGAGGTTTTGAGGCCTGACTCTGAAAGGTGCCAGAGATAGTCCAGAAACTTCGGTGTGGGACAAGTGAAGGGATCGATGGACATGGATGTATACCATCCCGTAAACCTGTTCCATTTATAACGATAAGCCAGCCTTGTGGAAGGCTTTCGTGAAGCTACTAGGACATGGGAAACCGGCTCTGAAAGGTTAAGAGGCTGAAGTATTAACCTTTCAACATCCAGGCAGTTAGGGAGAGGGCCTGGAGGTTGGGGTGACTAAGGCAGCCATTGTTCTGAGTGATCAGAAGCGGGTCCTTCCCTAGAGGAATATGCCTGTGTACCGATAGGTCGTGGAGAATTGGAAACCAGACATGGCATGGCCAATGCGGGGCTATGAGAATCATTAGACCCCTGTCCTTTCGCAACTTCACAAGAGTCTTTGAAATGAGTGGAAGTGGAAGGTACGCATGAAGGAGACCGCTGGCCCACGAGAGGGAGAAAGCATCCCTGGGCTGGCGGTGTTGGCTGTGAGTGAGTGAGAGCGCAGAAGTTTCCTACTTTGCGGTTGTGAACTGACACAAAGAGGTCTATGTGAGGATAACCCCAACTTTGGAATATTGAGTCCGCTACAGTGGAGTTGAGGGACCACTCATGTGGTTGAAAAGTGCGATTCAGCTTGTCTGCCAACACATTGTCCATCCCGGCAAGTAGGTGGCCTTGAGGTGCATCGAGTGGGAAAGGGCTTCCGCCCATATCTGTGCAGCTTCCTGAGACAGGAGATAGGAACCCGTTCCCCCTTGCTTGTTGATGTACCACATGGCCACCTGGTTGTCGGTTTGAATCAGGATGACCTGGTTGGAGAGGTGATCCTGAAAAGCCTTGAGAGCATATCTGATTGCACGAAGCTCCAGGAAATTTATCTGGTGTTTGGCTTCCTCTGGAGACCAGATGCCCTGAGTTTGCAGGTTTCCAAGCCGAGGTTGGAGGCATCTGTTGTCAAGGTTATTTGAGGTTCTGGAATCTGAAATGGGAGGCCTTGTACCAGATTGGATCGGTTTGCCCACCAAGCTAGCGATAGACAGAGCTGTTTGGTGATGCGGATTGTGGAGGACACTGCCTGAGAAGACCGAGTCCACTGCGATCTTAGAGTCCACTGCATGACTCTCATGACGAGGCGAGCCATGGGAGTGACATGCAATGTGGAGGCCATATGATCCAATACTTTCAGGAAATGACGTGCAGTTGAATGTTGTCAAGACTGCAGTCGAAAGGCCAGAGAAGCAAGAGTGAGAGCTCGATCCTGAGGTAGGAAAGCTTTCACTCTTAGAGTGTCCAAGTTGGCCCCTATGAACGATAGAGTTTGCGAAGGAACTAGCCTGGATTTTGAATAGTTTATGAGGTAGCCTAGGGAGATCAGGGAATACAAAGTGAGGCAAAGGGACATCAGTGCACCCTGCTGAGAGGGAGCCCTGATCAACCAATCGTCCAGATAGCGGTAGACGTGGACACTGATTCCTGAGGTAGGCCGCAACCACCATGAGGAACTTGGTGAAGACGCGTGGGGCAGATGCTAGGCCGAAAGGTAACACTCAATATTGGAAGTGTTTTGGGCCTACTAGGAATCGCAGGAATCTGCGATGTGACGGAGTGATTGAAATGTGCATGTAAGCGTCCTGAAGGTCTAGAGAGCAGAGCCAGCTCCACTTTGAAGAAGGGAAGTAGAGAACTCAAGGTCACCATCTTGAACTTTTCTCTTTGTAGGTATTTGTTTAGAGTGCGAAGATCCAATATTGGGCACACACTAGCTGACTTTTTTGGTATCAGGAAATACCTGGAATAGAACCCTTTCCCCTGTTGGGAAAGGGGCACTGGTTCTATTGCTCGGGACTGGAGGAGGAGGGAGACCTCCTGCTCCAAGAGTGGTGAATGGTCGGATGTTCCCCATGTAAGCCGAGGCGGGGAATCCGATGGGACCGAAAGAAAGTTGAGGTGGTAACCTTGGGATACTATTGCAAGTACCCACTGATCTGTGGTGACTGTGTGCCATAGGCTGGAGAAGTGGCACAACCGGCCGCCGACCGGAATAGTCTGAAGTGGAAGCTGGGTACTGCTCTCTGTAAGGGAGTCAAAAACCTGACTCTGGATCTGGTTGAGGGGCTGGCTGCGACTTCTGCCCTCTAGGCTGCCCAGGTTGGCCTTTTTGGTAAGGCTTAGAAGGCCGACCCCTGGATGCTGGGGGATAGTATCTCCTCTGCCGGTAGAATTGCCTCTTGGAATCCCTCTTAAAGGATTCTTTTGGACGAAGAGGAGAGATCAGAGGGCAGTAAAGAGCTGGCGCAGAGTCTTTTGGTGGTCCTTGAGCTGCGCCACTGCTTCTTGAATCTTTTCACTGAAAAGATTATCCCCCGCACAGGGCAAGTCAGTCAATCTGTCTTGTACCTCTGGTCTGAGGTCTGAAGATTTCAGCCAGGCCCATCTCCTTGCACTGATACAGACTGCCGACACCCTAGAAGCGGTGTCAAAGATGTCATACGCTGATCGTACTTCATGCTTGCCAGCATCTAAGCCCTTTTGTGCTAGGGCATGAAGATGGTCCTGGAACTGCAGAGGTAAGGCTTCAGCAAAGACTTGAATCTTCGTGAACAAGGCCCTATTGTATTGGGTTATGTAGAGTTGGTAGGATGCAAAGCGAGAAATGAGCATTGATCCATGGAATACCCGTCTTCCAAATGCATCCAGGAACTTCTGATCTTTCCCTGGAGGAATGGATGAGTAAGGTTTGGAGCATCTGGCCCTCTTTTGGGCTGACTCTACAACCGAGTGATGATCCAACTGAGTTCTTTGGAAACCAGGAGCTGATTAAACTAGGTAGGTGGCATCTGCTTTTCGGTTAACAGATGCCACCGAACCAGGGTGCTCCCAGTTTCTCTTCAAAAGGTCCAAAAGGATGTCATGAATAGGGATGGACATGATTTCCTTTGGAGCACTGAGAAATTGTAGAAGCTCTAGCTTCTGATGTCTAGAGTCCTCTTCTATCTGAAGCTGGAATGGGACCGTTTCAGACATCTCCTTTACAAAATTAATAAAGGGCCTCTGGAGGAGAACGTTTCCTTTCATCAGGAGGGAGGGCTGTGAAGATAGATCATCAGAATCCTGGGACGAATAGTCGGTGCAAGGATTATAAGGGTCATCACCAGCTCCCAAATTTTCTTCAGAAGGAAGTAACGGGGTTACTCCTGAAGGCCCTGGCCATCAATGGTCCCGAAGGAGGAATCAAAGGCATCGATGGAGGCATCAAGGGCACCGATGGCGGAATGGCTGGCATCAATGGAGGCACCGATGGATGTGTCAGTGGCGGCACTCCCGACGGTGGAATGAAGAGCGGTGTTTCTTCATCTTCCTCCGATGACAAGGGAATTGGCGAGGAAGGAGTCTGGTCCCTCGGATCCACCAGTGGAAGGGTACAGATTAACTTGTCCATTCTAGCCAATAGCAGTGCCAGCGCCATAGGCATCGGATCGATGACCGGAGGAGGAACCAGTATCAATGGAAGTTGGAAGCCCTGGAGTGCTTTGCCGATGACCTCTTGGATCATCTGATCCAATTCCTCACGGAAACCTGGGGCATGAATACCCGGTTCCGGAGTGGGAAGAAGTATTGGCATAGCTGGAGGGTCCACCGGTAAAGGTGGAATCGCGGCTCCCAGCACCTGTTCAGGTGGGGAACGCCTCCGTGATCCAGAGACAGAAGAGGACGAAGCCTTTTCTGTATGGGATTTCTTTGTCGGAAGCTCAGACGACTTCGATGTCGAGGGTTTAGCAGTATCCATGGCCTGAGCTTTCCAATGACTGTGTCTATGTTTTTTTCGATGTTCCCCCCAGTATTTTTCCAGAGGAGGAACAGAGGGGGTTGACACCCGTGGAGTCGTCGAGGCTGGTCGGACAGCAGCGGATTCCCGGTGCTGGCGTGACAGACTGTACTGGTTCAGACGACGTCGAAGCTATTGAGTCGGGGTTTTTGGCCGAAAGAGAAGACCCATCTTATAGAGTCGAGCCTTGCGACCTTTTGGTGTCATTTGAGTACATTTGGTGCAAGTAAGGACATCGTGACCGGACCCTAAGCACATCAGACAGACAGTGTGAGGGTCAGTGATGGACATTGTTCTAGTGCAGTCTGAGCAAGGACAGAAACCAGGCGCCATGGCTCCGACAAAATTTAGTCGCGGTGCGGTCGATGGCCGGTAGGCCGCGAAGGAAAAACTCGATGGGAAACGACCGCAAACGGGCCAAAAAACTTACCGTTCTACCACGGAGCAAAGAAATTGATAAGGGGACCCCTGTGGGGTAAAATCTTTTGAAATTTTTCAAAGTTCCGTGAGGAAAATTCCTGTCAGGAATCTCTGAAGAGCTCCTTAACCCGCGTGGCTACTGCTGCGCGGAAAAAAAGAAAACTGAAGGGGGACCCCTGCTGGCTGCAGGGTGATGCTATGCTGGGCATGCTCAATAGGTGCCAGTTAAAGTTCTGGAAACTTTGACAAAAGTGTTCCGTGATTGGGCTCCATCCTGATGATGTCACTCCCATATGAGAGGACTACCATCCTGCTTGTCCTGTGAGAAATAGATAAAGATAATGACTGCGCCCTCATCAAGTAGGCCCTCAGGCTCACTGGGATCTTTTTGTCAGCTAGGACCTATTGGTCTCCTTGATCCAATTAGCTAGGGTGGATTTGTCTCTTTAAGTACCTCAAAAGTATCCAGTGAACATCCTATCTGTTAAGATATTCATCTTTCCTTTCCCTGCCATGGAAGGCCAATAAGGATACTCACTGGTTAATGTGAAAGACTGAGACCGCATTTGAAAAAGGACAGAACCAGATGAAGCACCACTGTATCTGAGGAAGAGACTAAAATAAAAGTTTCTACATGAAAGGGCCTGCTGTTCTGAAATGTGCCTTGCTGAGCATATTGTTACCAGAAAGGCTGTTTCAAGGAGAGGTCCTTCATGGAGACCTGTTTTAGTGGTTCAAAATGTGGCTTGGTAGTTGCCTGCCGGGTGAGATGCGTCAGCAGAAGCTCTCTGACCGCTACTTGGATTTCTGATTACCTCATACACAATGCCGCACACAAGAGGAAGGCGAAAGAGAGGGAAGCTATTTTGAGCTCCTTTCTGGTCGCAGATAGCAAATGTTGCCTTACCTGTAACAGGTGTTCTCACAGGACAGCAGGATGTTAGTCCTCACATATGGGTGACATCACAAGATGGAGCCAATCACAGAACACTTTTGTCAAAGTTTCTAGAACTTTGACTGGCACCTACTGGGCATGCCCAGCAAGGCACTAAACCTGCAGCCAGCAGGGGTCCCCCTTCAGTCTGTCTAAAGCTACAGGAAGTGCCGAAAAATAAAATAAGAAACGAACCCAACACCGCGGGGTGGCAGGCGGGTTTCACGAGGACTAACATCCTGCTGTCCTGTGAGAACACCTGTTACAGGTAAGCAACATTTGCTTTCTCTCACAGGACAAGCAGAATGGTAGTACTCACATATGGGTGAGTACAGAGCTGAGGATGTCCGAGAAATGCACCAAATGTACCTAAGATGTGCAATAGGCACAAGGACTGGGCTGAAATTTGGTAGAGGTCATCCTGAACCCTAACAGGCAGGCGGAAGGGTGTTGGTACGTCAAGATGTAAAAAGGTTGTGCAAGGACAGATTGGCCGAAGATGGAATCTTGTCTTCCGGCCTTGTCTAAGCAATAATGGGCTGTAAAGGTATGGAGAGAACTCCAGGTAGCAGCCCTGCAAATGTCAGGAAGCGGCACAGAGCGTAGGTGTGCTACTGAAGTCGCCATGGCCCTCACAGAGTCTGCTTTAACATGAACTTGAAGTGGAATGCCTGCTTGCTGATAGCAGAAAGGATATGCAGTCCGCTAACCAGGAGGAGAGAGAGTCTGCTTACCCACAGGTTGCCCCAATTTGATGGAATGGAAAGAGAAACAATTGACTGCTTTTACTGTGGGCAGCGGTACAGTCTAGATCAGGGGTGGGCAATTCGGTCCTCGAGGGCTGCAAACCAGTCGGGTTTTCAGGATATCCTTAATAAATATGCATGAAAGAGACCTGCATACACACTGCCTCTGTTGTATGCAAATCTATTTCATGCATATTCATTAGGGGTATCCTGAAAACCCGACTGGTTTGCAGCCCTCGAGGACCGGACTTGCCCACCCTGGTCTAGATAGAATGCTAGAGCCAGTTTACAATCAAGGGTATGCAGAGCCCATTCTCCTGGATTGGAGTGGGGCCTAGGAAAGAAGGTAGGTAGAATAATGGATTGATTAATGTGAAACTCCGATACTTCCTTAGGTAAGAACTTAGGGTGAGTGCGGAATACTGCCTGGTCCTGCAGAAGTTTAGTGTAAGGCGGATAGGTAAGTTGGGCCTGTAACTCACTAACTCTACGAGCAGATGTGATTGCTAAAAGAAAAATCACTTTCCATGTCAGATAGCGAAGATCATAGGATTGGAGAGGCTCGAATGGTGGTTTCATGAGCCGACCCAAAACCAGATTGAGGTCCCAAGAAGGGGCCGAAGGACACAGTGGAGACTTGAGGTGAAGCAAGCCAGTCAGAAAACGTGTTACGAGGGGTTGTACCAAAATAGGAACGTCCCTGACTCCTTTATGGAAGGCGGCCACTGCACTGACATTCATTCTGATAGAGGAAGTTTTTAGACCGGATTCTGACAAGTGCCAGAGATAGTCTAGAAACTTCGTGGTGGAACAGGTAAAGGGATAAAGGGATTGAGAAGAACACCATGACTTAAACCTGTTCCATTTGTACAGGTAAGACTTTCTCATGGAAGGCTTCCATGAAGCAATCATGACACGGGAAACTGGCTCCGAAAGCTTAAGTGGCTGAAGAATCAACCTTTCAACATCCAGGCCATCAGGGACAAAGCTTGAAGATTGGGGTGGCGTAGGCACCCGTTGTTCTGAGTGATCAGAAGTGGGTCCATTCCCAAGGGAATGTGCCTGCGAATGGAGAGATCCTGAAGTATTGGAAACCCACACTTGGCGAGGCCAGTGAGATGCTATCAGGATCATGCATCCTTGTCCTGACGTAACTTCACGAGAGTCTTTGATAGAAGTGGAAGTGGAGGGAAAGCATATATGAGAGGGAGAACGCATCTCTTGGCTGAGAGTGTTGGCTGTGAGTGAGAGAGCAAAAGTTCTCTACTTTGCGGTTTTCAGGCAACGCAAAGCGGTCTATACGAGGATAACCCCAACGTTGGAATATTGAGTTCGCTACTGTGGTGTTGAGGGACCACTCGTGCGGATGGAAAGCGCGACTTAGGTTGTCCGCCAACACATTGTCCACTGCCAGCAAGTAGGCGGCCTTGAGGTACATCGAATGGGAGAGGGCCTCCACCCATATCTGTGCAGCTTCCTGACACAGTAGGTAGGAGTCCGTCCCTCCCTGTTTGTTGATGTACCTCATGGCCACTTGGTTGTCCATCTGAATCAGGATGACCTGATTGGAAAGGCAATTCTGAAACACCCTGAGAGCATATCTGATTGCTCGCAGCTACAGGAAATTGATTTGGTGTTTGGCTTCCTCTGGAGACCAAGCTCCTTGTGTCCGCAAATCGGCGACATGGGCTCCCCAGCCGAGGTTGGAAGCATCGGTGGTGAGAATTATTTGAGGGTCTGGAGCCTGGAAGGGTAGGCCTTGGAAGAGATTGATCTGATTTTGCCAGCAGGCTAGAGACTGAAGAAGTGAGTCAGTGATGTGGACAGTGGTTGATAGAGGTTGAACGGACTGAGCCCATTGTGACCTCAGAGACCACTGCATGACTCATGGCCAAGCGGGCCATTGGGGTAACCTGTACTGAGGATGCCATGTGTCCCAGCAGGATGAGGAAGTGGCGTGCAGTCGTGCAGTGCTGAGACTGCAGCTGGTGTGCGAGAGAGATGAGAGTGAGAGCTCGCTGTCGAGGCAGAAATTCCTTTGCCTGCAAGGTGTCCAAGTCTGCCCCTACAAATGATAAAGTTTGAGATGGGACTAAGCAAGAATTTTGCTTAGTTGATGAGAAATCCTAGCGAAATCAGAGTGTGTAAAGTGAGACGTAGGGACAACAGAGCAGCTTGCTGAGTGGCAGCCCTGATCAACCAATTGTCTAGATAGGGGTAGACGTGAACACCTTGAGTCCTGAGGAAGGTTGCTACTACTACGAGGCCCTCTGTTGTGCAGATGCCAGGCTGAATGGTAGCACTCGGTACTGATAGTGCTTGGGACCTACCAGAAATCTCAGGAACCTGCGATGAGATGGAGTTATTGCAATGTGTGTGTACGCATCTTGGAGATCGAGAGAGCAGAGCCAGTCTCCTTTTTGCAGAAGAGGAAGGAGGGAACCAAAGGTTACCATTTTGAACTTTTCTCGGTGGAGGGGTACTTCTTGAGGGCACGTAGGTCCAGAATTGGACGAACACCGCCTGAATTTTTGGGAATTCGAAAGTACCGGGAATAGAATCCTAGGCCTTGTTGGGAGTAGGGCATTGGCTCTACTGCTCTGGACTGGAGGAGGAGGGAGACCTCCTGCTCCAGGAGTAGTGAGTGGTCGGATGTTCTCCACGTCGGTAGAGGTGGGAGTCCGGTGGGATGGAGAGAAAAGTTCAGGTGATAACCTGAGAGATTATGGCAAGGACCCACTGGTCTGAGGTGATTGAGTGCCACCTGTTGTTGAAATGGCACAATTGACTTCCCACTGGTATCTGAGGCAGTGGAAACTGGCTGCTGCTCTCTATGCAGGAGTCAAATGCCGGAAGCAGTGCCTGGCTGAGGAGCTGCTTGTGGCTTTTGTTGACAAAGGTTACGAGATTGGGCCTTTTGGAAAGGTCTCGTGGAACGAGTTCTAGACAGTGGTGGATAGGATTCTTTGGACGGAAGAATGACTTTTTAGTATCCTTCCTGAATGGCTGTTTGGAGGAATACTCAGAGGGCATCAGAGAGAGCTGGTGAAGGGTCTCATGATTCTCCTTGAGTTCCGCCACCATCCGCTGAATCTGTTCACCAAACAGATTGTCTCCTATGCAGGGCAGATCAGATAATCTGTCTTGTACCTCAGGGCGCAAGTCCGAAGACTTAAGCCAGGCCCATCTTCTTGCCGAAATAGCAGTTGCAGATAGCCTGGAGGCGGTGTCAAAGATATAAGAGGATCTTATTTCATGCTTCCCTGCCTCAAAACCCTTGTGTACCAGGGTTTGAAGCTGTTCCTGGAATTTGCTGCGGCAGGGGACTCTGCAAAAGTCTTGTATCTGCTTGAATAAGACCCTGTTGTACTGGGTCATATACAGCTGGTAAGAGGCGATCCGAGAGATGAGCGGAAAGATTAAATGATTTCTTTGCTTCGGTGTTTACTGAAGAGGATGTTGGGGAGGTACCCGTAAAGGAGAAGGTTTTCATGGGTAATGATTCAGATGGACTGAATCAAATCACAGTGAACCTAGAAGATGTGGTAGGCCTGACTGACAAACTGAAGAGTAGTAAATCACCTGGATCGGATGGTATACACCCCAGAGTTCTGAAAGAACTAAAAAATGAAATTTCAGACCTATTAGTAAAAATTTGTACCTATCATTAAAATCATCCATTGTACCTGAAGACTGGAGGATAGAAAATGTAACCCCAATATTTAAAAAGGGCTCCAGGGGCGATCCGGGAAACTACAGACCGGTTAGCCTGACTTCAGTGCCAGGAAAAAATAGTGGAAAGTGTCTAAACATCAAAATCACAGGAACATATAGAAAGAAATGGTTTAATGGAACAAAGTCAGCATGGCTTTACCCAAGGCATGTCTTGCCTCACAAATCTGCTTCACTTTTTGAAGGAGTTAATAAACATGTGGATAAAGGTGAACCGGTAGATATAGTATACTGGATTTTCAGAAGGCGTTTGACAAAGTTCCTCATGAGAGGCTTCTAGGAAAAGTAAAAGGTTATGGGATAGGTGGCGATGTCCTTTCGTGGATTGCAAACTGGCTAAAAGACAGGAAACAGAGAGTAGGATTAAATGGACAATTTTTCTCAGTGGAAGGGAATGGACAGTGGAGTGCCTCAGGGATCTGTATTGGGACCCTTACTTTTCAATATATTTATAAATGATCTGGAAAGAAATATGACGAGTGAGATAATCAATTTGCAGATGACAACAAAATTGTTCAGAGTAGTTAAATCACAAGCAGATTGTGATAAATTGCAGGAAGACCTTGTGAGACTGGAAAATTGGGCATCCAAATGGCAGATGAAATTTAATGTGGATAAGTGCAAGGTGATGCATATAGGGAAAAATAACCCATAGCTATAATTACACAATGTTGGGTTCCATATCAGGTGCTTACACACCCAAGAAAGAGGATCTAGGTTGTCATAGGTGGAATAACACATTGAAATCGTCGGTTTCAGTGTGCTGCGGCAGTTCAAAAAAGCAAACAGATGTTGGGGATTATTAGAAAGGGAAATGGTGAATAAAATGGAAAATGTCATAATGCCTCTGTAATCGCTCCATGGGTGAGACCCGCACCTTGAATACTGTGTACAATTCTGGTCGACACATCTCAAAAAAGATATAATTGCGATGGAGAAGGTACAGAGAAGGGCTACCAAAATGATAAGGGGAATGGAACAACTCCCCTATGAGGAAAGACTAAAGAGGGTTAGGACTTTTCAGCTTGGAGAAGAGACAACCTGAGGGGGATATGATAGAGGGGTGTTTAAAAATCATGAGAGGTCTAGAACGAGTAGATGTGAAAATCGGTTATTTACTCTTTCGGATAGTGGAAAAGACTAGGGGGCACTCCATGAAGTTGGCATGGGGCACATTTAAAACTAATCTGAGAAAGTTCTTTTTTACTCAACGCACAATTAAACTCTGGAATTTGTTTGCCAGGGATGGTGGTTAGTGCAGTTAGTATAGCTGTGTTTAAAAAGGATTGGATAAGTTCTTGGAGGAGAAGTCCATTACCTGCTATTAAGTTCACTTAGAGAATAGCCACTGCCATTAGCAATAGTAAACATGGAATAGACTTAGTTTTTGGGTACTTGCCAGGTTCTTATGGCCTGGATTGGCCACTGTTGGAAACAAGATACTGGGCTTGATGGACCCTTGGTCTGATCCAGTATGGCATTTTCTTATGTTTTTATGAGCATTGATCCCTGGAAGACACGCCAGCCATTGACATCCAGGAATTTTCTGTTCCTTACCTGGGGAAAAGAAGAGTGGAGTTTTGATCTTTTTGCCCTCTTTTGGGCAGATTCTACAACCACAGATTGGTGATCCAGCTGAGGTTTCTGGAATCCTGGGGCTGACTGGACCAAATAAGCTTTTCTATTGACTGGAGCAACAGAAATGAGGGTGTTCCCAGTTCTTTTTGAGGAGATCCAAAAGAACCTGGTGAATAGGGATGGAGGTTATTTCCTTGGGAGCATCCAGGAATTGCAACAGCTCCATCATTTGATGCCTGTCATCTTGTTCAGTCTGCAATTGGAAGGGAACCAGTTCAGAAATTTCCTTCACAAATCCTTTATGAAGGATAGGTCCTCTGGAGGAGAATGCTTCCTGCTTTCAGTAGGAGAGGGGTGGCGATGGCAAGTCATCGTGTCTGGAGATGAATCATCAGTCCAGGTATCATAGGGATCAGCACCTGTCCCCCCTAGGAACCTGAGAAGGACGGGATGATGGAATTCCTGAAGGTCCTGGTCTAGGCTCTGAAGGCCCTGAGGGAAGAATTGGAGGCACCCGATGAAGGCATCGAGAGCATCAATGGATGGATCGTTGGTGCCGATGGACGCATTGGCATAGATGGTTGAGGCAATGGCAAATCCAGATGGAGGAATGCGGAAGGGTGTTTCTCCACCTGATGACAGGGTAAGCGGGAGAGGCACCGGAGCCACGGTGACCCAGGATCCATCGGTGGAAAATCGGCTATAAGCACGTCCATCTCGAGAGCAGCAGTGCCAATGCTGCTGGAATGGGATCGATGGTCGGTTCCGGGGCCGGCACTGATGTCGGCGCCGGGGGAACTTGGATTCTGTGCATCGCCTTATCGATGGCCTCTGGACCAATCTGGTCCAGTTCTTCACGGGAGACCTGGAGCAAGCAGCCCCGGCTCCAGAAGGGAAGGAAGAGGCAGAGGCCATAGCCGGAGGGCAACCACAGTTAAAAGCGTAAGTGCGGCTCCCGATACCCGTCCGGGTGAGGGTTGCCTCGGGTGACACGGTCGCAGAAAGGGTCAATGCCTTTTCTGGTCAGGTTTTTTCGATGGCGGCTCAAACAATGACGAGGTTGATGATTTTCCTTCCTTGATGGTCCGAGACTTCCAGTGTCGATGCTGATTTTCTCTCTACGATCCCCCCTTGGTCCTGACGGGGGGGTAGAGGGTAGAGGTAGTCGAAGGCAGAGAAATCGTCGACGCCGGGCGGTCACCCGGCCGGTGGCCGACACTGGCGCAAAGTGGACGGTGCCGGTTCGATGTAATAGACTGCGTCAGGGTTTGAGAACGGAAGAGGGTTGAAAAAAATTAAGAACAATTTAGTACAAATTGAATTGATAAATAACAGAAAGCTGGAAAACATTGAGAACTCTGAGTTCTCATAATCTGAGGTTTTTGAATTTTCCAGTTAACCTGATTTCCCCTATGGAATTGTTTAAGAGATACATCTCGCAAATTCTGAAGATACCAGAATCAGCCAGACCAGTGGTAACTAAAGCCTATTTACCTTCAATAAGAAGAACTGGTGAAGAAATGAAAGAGCAAGCCCCAAATATCGATATTTTCAAGTTCTCGAGATGTCTCAAGAGACTTTAGTTGCTAGAAGACCTCTTCTAGTATCTTTTGCATTTCTATTAGATCGAAATAATGTATTAAGACAATTTTTTCGAAATAGGCTTGCTGTATTCTATGGTCAAAAGGGTGGCTTGGCCAATACTCTTAAGACCAAATTAAAATCCTACTGGGGGAACTAGAGGCCTGAATGGAGGGGAGATTCACTTCACCCATTTCCGCAGCCATGCCACATCTGGGTGAGCTGTCATCTGAGCACCTCTAATTCTGCCCCAATAGCAAGCAATTTGTACCAGTTTTACACTCAGGGAGCTCAGTCCTTTGGCAAGGCCCACCTGCAATAAATTAAGATATGTGGTTACCTGACTTCCAAGGGCAGATATCCTATTGGTTGCAACACTCCTCAAACAAAAATGACCATATTCTAATATATACCCTCGATGTTGAGGTCTTTCTTGCTTTCAATATTGTTCTGATGACTGCGGAGGAATAGCCTCTGTTGCACAACCTAGCCCTCTCAAAGGCCATGTTGTAAGCAAGAATGGTCCTGGATTCTCCATTAAAATTGAATATTGCCAGAGCAGCCCCTAGCCTTTGGGAAGGGATAGTGGGAGGAACCACTAGCAACCTTATAAGATCTGCATACCAGAGTCTTCTTGGCTAGCCTGGAGCCACCAAAATCATTCTGAAGCATGTCATCTATCCTTTTTATTGTCCTGCCCACCAGAGGCAAAGATGAGAGACATAGCAGGCCAATGAGTCCATGGGCATAGGAAGGTGTCTATGCCATTGGAGCCTGGCTCTGCCCTTCGAATGAAAAACATCTTGACCTTCACATTTGCCCTTTTAGCCATTGGGTCTACTGCTGGATGCCCCCGGCGATTCACTAACAGCTGGAAGGCCTCCAGACTCAACTCCAAATCCTCAGAGTCCAGCTTCTTCCTGCTGAGGATGTCAACCTGGCAATTGTCCTTCCCTTCTAGCCAGTTGCTGAGAGTAGGAGTAGGCTATCTTCTGCCCATTCAAATAGCTTGGCTGCTTCCTGCATTAGCGCTTGGCTGTGGGTAATCCCCTACTTGTTTATGTATGCCACTGCCATAGCATTGTCTAATATCACCCTGACTGCTCTTCCCTTCAACAATGGAAGGAACCATGGTGTGCTAAGTAAGATCGTCCTCATCTCTAGCCTGTTTATTGACCATTGCCCTTGTGCTACCTGTCCTTGGCAATGTGCCCCCCCATCCTGTCAGGTTGTCATCCACTAAGGAGGCTGCATATTTATCCTACGTGGAAAATTAGATGGCTGAGTCCACCAGCCTAGACTCTTCTTTACGTCAGAAGGCAAAATGAAGAGAAACATAAGACAGGGGAAATACTGTGGAGAAAAAGAAAGAAATAACCAAAAATGAAAGAAACCCTGTCAATCTGGGGAGCTAGTGGATCCCCCTGCTCACATTCTGCTGGAGTCAGAAGAATACTGAGCTCCAGCAGAGGGTGCACTACTCTATATGCTGACGCTCTCAAACTCTGTTCTGACTCCATCTGCTGGTTCGGGGGATATACCCACTGTCTGGACTGATCCAGGTACGTACAGGGAAAGAAAAAAACTTACAGGCTCTGCTAGAAAAACAGCCTCTGTAGCTCCAGAACTATCACTGTAGTACCTGTGAAGGAGGGCGCAAAGCTCCAACCATAATCACACGGCTTTTTATCTTACCTTTTTCCGGCTTCATGGAAAATAAAAAAAGACAGAGGGGCTCTGCCGGGGAGGAAGTAAGGAGACTACATTTGCATATGCTCAGTAGAGCATGCTGAAAGCTCTACAATCTTTGAGATCAAAATTCCATGCCAAACTCCATCAAATGACTTCACCATCTGATGGAGCTGCCATCCTGCTGTTCAACTCTGCAAAACAGCCATACCACCTCAGAGTCCTATTCCTCAGAGGAGAATTCTCTTCTTTTAGGCTCCATGAGGCCCTAGAGCGAGCCGAATCCCCATCTAACCCAGACTCCTCTACCAATTCTTGGGTAAATATCTGAGCTGACGTGCCCGAAACAATCCCCAGCCTGGGCTTAAGGGGAGGGACCCCCATCCCAGTCATTGAATAGACAAGGTGGTCTGGTATATGAGAACGATAAACTCCGGCAGGACTTCAATACTCCCTCATCAGGAGGATCTTCTGAGGGAATGGAGGAGTTCCTGCTCCCAATGGAGTTTCCTCCTCTAGCTTCCACCCTAAGGAGGTCTGAGGCCGGGGCTCTCTTGGGCTGAGGTCCTAAGCAGTCCTAAGACCTTCCATATCAGAAAACTGCCCACACCTCTGCAAAATTCCCCGATGACACTCTCTGCTCTAGCTCCGCCTGAGAGGGGGGGAAGAGGGTGCCTGCTGCTGGTCATATATTGGGTACAGGAAGCCTGCCACAGTTAGCATTTTCTCTGTGCCATAGACCACACACGTGGCCATAGTGTTTGCATGTCACCTGGTCGTGAGAAGGACCGAGGCAAATGTAGCAAGCCAGGTTTCCATCCGTTATGGGCATTATCTTGCCGCAGCTACATGGCTTGAAGCCTGTTGATGAGAGAGAGCGAGAGGGGGAGGGGGGGAGGGGGAGAGGGAGACAGCTCCGCTTGCGTTCCCACGCACAGAAAGGACAGACTGAGGAGAATCTGCCTTCCTGCACGGGACACACACGCAGCTGCACAGAGCTAAGATCTGTAACAGCTATGACAAGCTCCATCTCTCAACGCCTGACAGACCTTCCCATGACAGCATGGCTAATTCAGCCCTGCTATCAATTGGAAAAACCGTGCTCCTAATAAGTCTCTGCATAACACTGAAAACTAGTGCATAACCAACACAAACTCTGGAGAATACACCCCCATGGACATGATTAACAGTTCGAGTGGGCTCCTGCATGAGAGCCCCCTGAGGAGAGAGAGCTGCAAGCCCCATCTCCCCAGGGCAGAAGCTTGAAGGGGTGGAGGCTAAAAGCCTGCTGCTTTCATAGTACCATGACCTGCTCTACTGCAATGGCTTTCTGCTCTGTTCCACTGGCATGGAAAACTTAGCGGGATCAAGATTCACAGTTGGATCTGAAACTCCCGTGTCCATTACATAGTGGGCAAAAGGATTCAGTGAAGCTAGAGATGCATTGGATCCTGCAAGCTACACATCTGCATCCCCGATTGATGACATCAGCAGGAACCCATCCTGCTGAAAAGGTCCCTGCCACCCCAGCAAATGCCACCCTTAACACTTACCCTGTATGGAAGGATTCCATCAGGAGCTAACCCATACAGCTGATGAGGGCAGAGCCATAAAAGGAAAGATTAGGAGGAACTGGCTGTGCCTGAGTACTATCTTCTCCTCTGCAGGGGAGGGTAGGACCCTTAAGGTCCAGGAAGCCTACCAACCACCTACAAGGAGGATAAACCAGGACCACCAGGGAACCTGAGATTGACTTTAAGGTGCGGAGCACCACTCAACAAGGGAAACCAGTGGCAAGGAAGGGCTATTGTCCAAGGAGCAAATTAAATATGCTTAACCATGCAGAGGTCTAACCTAGGCTCTAAGAGGAAACAAATTGTGCTGCACTAATCCACAGACATCACCATCAGCTGGAGACAGAGAGACTACTGGGAAATACCTAGTAAGACCTCATTTTAGTTGATAATGTTATGGGAAAAGGTGTGTCCTTGGTCTCCCATCAGCTGATAAGTGGAGTAAAACCCACTTTTCTGGACTGGTCTAACAGAATAAGGAATTGCTTTTTCCTCTGAAAACACTGACATTATAAGACAACCATAAAAAATAAGCATAGCTCATGGGAATGGAATACACATTAACAAAATGATGCTAAATAAATGAATTATGCAGTAGTACCTGTACAAATACACCACCATCTTCATTAATATCAGTTACTTCGGTGTTGGCCAGTTCTTCTACCTCAGTATCAACGTCATCTTCAACCTCTGCACTTACTGAGCTGCACAACAAGACACCTACACATATCCATTCCCACGTAAATTTCATACTGGTTATCTGAAGAATTAAAAAGATGGTTATTACAAATATGATACCCACTGGTCACAAAAACCAAAGTTCCCATTATGAGACTTTGAAAAATAGATATTGATATCAGTTAGTTTAGAAAGGTTTAGTGTTATTTTACGTTTCACCTTTTCACTTCATTCTCTTTGTAAGCAGTAATACCTTTAGAAAGCAAGTTTGCTTATCAGAACAGTTCTTCCTAGACAGCAGGATGAATTAGCTATAAACACATGGATGATGTCATGGGACACTGAATGGACACTTGTCTTCTAGCTCCTAAGCTTTTTTTTTTTCTCTCTTCAGCATGTGTGAGAGTTCCCACACACATGCTACCTCACGAGCCCCTCAATTGACTGCAGAGCTTTGCTTTAGCTAGATCGTCAACTCTCCAGGGTGGTAGCTGGCATGATTTGCCGTCTTACCTGCTAGCTCGCGTGATTGGCGCTGCCCTATTGGGGGGGCACGAGCCCTCCTTCTTGGCCGATCCTCCGCCGCTGCAGCCCACATCCGAGAACCCTGCCGCCACCGACCACTAGGCCAGCCGTCGAAATCAAGCCTGCCGCCGTTGACGCCCTCCTGACATGCATCTGCATTCCTCCACGGCCCTCCCTGAGCTCCAGCCACCCTCCAATCCACAAGTAGGTGGGGAGCCACGCTGACCCTGACGTCAGCGCCGGGGAGGCAGGCCCCATCGCCCTTTAAAACAGGGCCCGCGTGCAAGAAGGAGCGCAACCTAAGGGGCCTGCCCCTTGGTGCGCCCCTTTTTGTGACCTTTTCTGTGACCAAAATTTCAATCTTGGAGCTTGTAAGTCTGCCTTCCTAACAGTCAATCTACTGACTTCGACCCTGCCTTATACAATGCTCTCAACCTGACCCGCCAGAATCCTCTCACCTGCCTCCAACCCTCCTCGGATTTTAAAGTTCTATTTCAGCAAGCAAGACAATGAACACACCATCTGTAGAGATCGTTACCCACTGCTCCATTCATATGACTTGCTACCTGCGTCTTTTGCGAACTACTAATTGATTTTCCCCATTTACTATCTGCTTTAGCTATTTCATGTATACCTATTTCTGTCATTCCCCTATTTTTGCTGTAGCCTTGCATTTACAATAGCTCCCTTGCCTCCTATAACCCCAGTGCCTCCTCCTCCCCCCCTTCTACCCTTTGCACCTATATCCATCTCATAGCTACAACAATGTGTCTCCTTACCATACCTAGTTTACACCGTCCCTTCATGCGTAAAACTCTCCCAGTACACCCACACCCCTCCCATTGCAAATCCTTAGTGCCCATCCTGATATCTCCTCTCACACAATTTCTGGGCCTATCTTAGCCATCTCCCTATTCAATGCACAATCCATCCTCAAAAAAGCCCCCATCCTCTATGACCTGCTCACGGATTCCAATCCCGACATTTGCGCCATTACTGAGTCCTGGCTAAAGAATACAGATAAAGTCTTAATCAACCAGCTCCCCCTACAGTCTTATGACATTTTTTCTATCCCAAGACCTTAAAAAAAAAAAAAAAAAAAAAAAAGAGGTTGAGGGCTACTCCTGGCTGCCAAAACACACCTCAACCTCAAACTCCAAACTACCCACTCCCCACCTAGACTGGAAATTGGGCTTTTCAAATCCAAAACACTGCAGATCTGCCTCATATATGCCCCCCCTGGCATACTCGAACATGACCCTTCCCCCATAATTGAATACATTACTGACAAATTAAAACCTGACACCGCTGCAGTTATCTTAGGAGACTTTAATCTCCACATGGATGTCCGCCCTGCCACCCCTGCCTGTGAGATCCTACTCGATACTCTCAAGACCCTGGGTTTTAAACAGATTATCACTGCACCAACACTTAAAGCAGTTCACACCCTTGACCTCCTCTTCATTAACTCTCACATAACAGCTCCTATCACACCTGTAATCACCCCAGTTCCATGGTCTGACCACTTCCTCATTAACATCCACCTTTCAGTTAACACTCCCCCCCCCTACTTCACAAGTATATAGTAAGACCATCTCTTTCCGCAAACCATGTTCCTCAGAAGAACTTGCTCTAGCACTTGATAAAATAGCCAAAAACCTTGACTTCTCCAATCCAGACACCACCCTACTCTCATGGAATAATCTTACTACCACTATAGCTAATGAAACCTGCCCCATTGTCCAAAAAGAAAGTAAACCATCGTACACCGCTGAACTAAAAAAGATAAAACAGGACCTGAGATCTAAGGAACGTACGTGGCGTAAACAACCTTTCATTACTCATAAAGCAGCTTACAAAAACACTCTACATACATACCACCAAACTACTCTACAAACTAAATGAGACTTCTATTCCTCAAAAATTCATAACTACCAATTCAACTCAGATGCCCTTTTCTCATATGTTGCAGAACTTACAAACACCACACCCTCATCTTCCAATGAGGAAAACACTGATGGTAAATGTGAAGAACTAGCGATGCATTTCAAGAACAAAGTCGCTAATATTCTCCTTCGCCTACCCGCCAAGCCCTCCCCCACCATACCACTCCCTACCAACAGCAGGGTCAACCTTAGGTCCCTCGACTTTACGACAACCATGGATATTGAAACCATCCTAAAAAAAGATGAAACCTGCGACCCATATCTTAGACACAATTCCCTCAAAGGCCCTCCTCTCGATCCCCTCCACCATTGCTAAACCCATAGCTGATCTTATTAACTGCTCCCTCACTTCTGGGAAAGTCCCAGACCCACTCAAACTTGCTGTCGTCAAGCCACTCCTTAAAAAACCTACCCATGACCCCATAGACCCGGCAAACTATCGGCCTATCTCCAATCTACCTTTCATCTCTCCAAAATCCTTGAAAAAGTAGTTAATAGGCAGCTCACGGACTTCCTAGAAGACCATTGCATCCTACACCCATCACAATTTGGTTTCCGTAAAGCCCGCAACACTGAAAATCTGTTACTAGCACTGACTGACACCATCCTCAAAGGCACTGATCACGGTAATTCGTATTTACTTGCTCTCCTAGACATCTCAACAGCCTTTGATACTGTTAACCACCAAATCCTAATCTCCCATTTAGCAGAAATAGGCATCTCTGACACAGCCCTAACTTGGTTTTCATATCTCAACAATAGAGAATACTTAGTAAAAATTGACAAGTACGAATCCTCGCACATCCCTCTCACACATGGTGTCCAAGGATCCGCCCTATCCTCCACCCTCTTCAACATCTACCTTCTGCCTCTCTGCCACCTACTCTCCGATCTAGGCGTAAAGTTTTTCTTATATGCAGATGATGTGCAAATACTCATACCTATTCAAAAGTCCCTCCACGAATCCCTGCAATTCTGGGAATCATGCCTTGCCTCCATCAACTCCCTACTATCTAACCTCCACCTTGCGCTAAATGCATCAAAAACAGAAATCCTCATTATCAATAATCAATCGGACCGTAAATCCATATCTACCTCTCAGAACACAGCCCTAACCTACTCCCCACTGCACTCTAAGAGACTTAGGCATCTCCTTAGATCAACATCTCAATTTCAAACCCCACATCAAATCTCTTCTAAAGGGGGGCTTTTACAAATTACACGTCCTCAAGAAACTCAAACCTCTCCTCCACACTCAGGATTTTCGTCTAGTGCTGCAAACGACTATCCTATCCAAACTGGACTACTGCAACTCCCTCCTCCTAGGCCTCCCCTACTCCACTATTAAAACCCTCCAGATCCTGCAGAACGCCATGGCTAGGATCTTACCCAACACACGCAAAAGGGACCACGTCACCCCTATCTTAAAGGATCTACATTGGCTGCCCATTCCTTTCCGCATCCAATACAAAACCCTTACCATACTGCACAATACCCTGTATAAACAAAATCTCCCTGGCTTGAGGAAATGCCACACTTCCGTTCTTCTAACTGCCCTACCAGAACTTCCCTCGCAGGCACCCTGCACACCCCGTCCCTCAAAACCGCCCACATCGCCCTCACTAGAGAAAGAGCCTTTTCTATTGCTGGCCCCTCCCTTTGGAATACCCTACCCACTGAGCTCTGTCTAGAACCATCTTTACACAACTTTAAAAAAGGAATAAAAACCATGGTTCTTCAAGCAGGCCTACCCCGATGCAGACCAAACCTAGCCAGACTCTCTTACCCTATGCAGACCAACCCTTAGACAGACTCCCTATCCTATTCCCGCCCTGCCTGACCTTCATCTTCTCTGCCTCCCCTGTCCCTTTATAGCCCTCTCTCCACTCCAGTATCAGAGCCACGTTTTTTTGTATATTTGTATTATATCTATTTTATGTATATATTCTCAATCCAGTTATAACTTTGTACACATCTGGTGATGTGATTCTAGTATAATATGGTTTCTCCTCTTCGCTTCTTGCCTGGTTTCTCTCTCTCCCTGCCCCTCTTTTCTCTTCTGCTCCCCTCTCCCCGTTCATTGTAATTTCCACTCTTTTTCAGTTGATTGTAAACCGGCATGATGTGCCCTACGAATGTCGGTATATAAAAGTTCATAAATAAATAAATAAAAAACAAACAAACAAACTTGGCTAATTCATCCTGATGTCCAAGAGCACCCCATTTATTGGAGGCAAACTTGCTGTCTCCATCGACAAGCAGGGCTGAATAAACCATTACATGTAGAGAGTCCCAAACTGAGGGTTGCAGAAGAGCCCTTTCTGAAACAGCAACCCGGACTCCCCTATGGAAAATCAACTACTGTGTAAACAAGCTGCGCAAAACTGCTTATCCAAAGTTACTGTCATTTCTTGATAGGTGTGAACTGACGACTAAGTTGCAGCTTTGCAGTTGTCTTGCATAAGAACATAAGACTTGCCATACTGGGACAGACCAAGGGTCCATCAAGCCCAGTATCCTGTTTCCAAGCGTGGCCAATCCAGGTCACAAGTACTTAGTGGAATCCCAAGGGATGAATAGATTCCAAGCCACATATCCCAAGAATAATCAATTGATATCTGCAATTCCATCTTAATAATGGTTTATGGATTTCTCCAATATCAATCACAAACACCGCCCAAAACAATATGTATTCCAGAAACCCTCTAAGTGGCAACACAAACAATATTCAATTGGTTTAACTGGTCTATCCTTTATATGTTCAGTTAAATTTTAACTGTGTTTGCCCAGTTTATAATGTATGTTCTTAGTTCCATGTATCGCCATACAGGCAGTTTTCTTGTTCCTTGTAAACCGGTTTGATTTGTAATTAATGCAAGAAGATCAGTATATAAAAACCAAAAATAAAATAAATAAATAAATATTTTAAATAGCCATATTCAACATCAAAAAGCTATGAATATATCATTAAATGTAGGACCCACACTCACAGAGTTTGTGTATCAATGAAACTCAGAAAATTTGGTGAAGAGTCACTTTACTTTGTTTTAAATATCACTTTTTGTGAATAGTTTTTCTATGTTTTGAATTTTCATTATGCTGACAAACTGCAAAATGTTGAGATTACTTACCTGATAATCTCCTTTTCCTTAGTGTAGACAGATGGACTCAGACCAAATGGGTATAGTATGCTCGTGCTAGCAGTTGGAGACGGATCTGATGTCAGCACGGGTATATATACCCCCACAGGAAGCGTAGCAACTTAGTAATCTTCCTTGCAAAAGCTGTTATGGATGTGTGTACTGATGCTCAGTGAAATAGTGAAACAGGATTCCCCTGACCGATTGATAGTAGCTGGAGACCGCCAGCATTCCCAACCGGAAGGCGTCGACACCTGGCAAAGGGGACACTCTTATGGAAACAGATGACATGGCTTACCTTGAATCGGTGAAACCCATGTACACAGGCAGCTGGGCGGGATGCTGAGTCCATCTGTCTACACTAAGGAAAAGGAGATTATCAGGTAAGTAATCTCAACATTTCCTGGCGTGTAGCCAGATGGACTCAGAACAAATGGGATGTACAAAAGCTTTACTCCCAGCCTGGGCGGGAGGCTGCCTAAGGACCATGTAGGACTGCCCTCGCAAATGCTGTGTCCTCCCTGGCCTAGACATCCAGACGGTAGAACCTGGAAAAGGTATGGAGGGAGGACCACGTCGCCGCTTTACATATTTCTGCAGGCGACAGCATCCTGGATTCTGCCCAAGATGCCGCTTGTGCTCTGGTAGAATGAGCCTTGACTTGTAGAGGTGGAGACTTCCCGGCCTCTACGTAAGCTGCTCTGATAACTTCTTTAATCCAGCGGGCGATGGTGGGCCGCGAAGCCGCTTCCCCTTGTCTTTTCCCGCTGTGCAGGACGAACAGATGGTCCGTCTTTCGTACTTCGTGTGTCATTTCCAGATATCTGGGCAGCATTCTGCCTATGTCGAGATGGCATAGTAAACGCCCTTCTTCAGATTTCTTCAAACCCGCCGTGGTAGGCAAGGATATAGTTTGGTTAAGGTGAAATTGTGAGACCACTTTAGGTAGAAAGGAGGGAACCGTGCGAAGATGGATAGCCTCCGGAGTGATTCTGAGAAAGGGATCACAGCAGGACAGTGCTTGGAGCTCTGAGATGCGGCGTGCTGAACACACCGCCAATAAGAACACCATCTTCAAGGTTAGAGAACGGAGAGACAGGCCCCGAAGGGGTCTGAAGGTGGATCCCGCGAGGAAATCCAAAACAAGGTTGAGGTTCCATAAGGGCACAGGCCACTTCAGTGGCGGACGAATATGCTGGACTCCTTTCAGGAAGCGAGAAACATCTGGGTGCTTGGCAATGGTCTTGCCGTCCCTCCTGGGACCATAGCAAGACAGCGCAGCCACCTGAATCTTGAAAGAGCTGAGCGAGAGACCCTTCTGAAGCCCATCCTGCAGGAAATCTAAAACCATCGGAATTGTGGTCGCATGTGGGTTGGTGCCATGAGTGTCGCACCAGGCTTCAAATACTCTCCAGATCCTTACGTAGGTGAGGGACGTGGAAAACTTGCGAGCTCGGAGGAGTGTATCTATCACGGGCTCCGAGTAACCTCTTTTCTTCAGTCTAGCCCTCTCATTGGCCAGACCCGTAAGAGAGAATTGAGCCGGATCCTCGTGTAGGATAGGACCTTGACGTTGAAGGTCCCGGAGAGGAGGCAGGGGAAGAGGCTCCCCTGCCAGCAGTCTTCTCATGTCCGCGTACCAGGGTCTTCTTGGCCAGTCTGGTGCCACTAGAAGAACTAGGCCCCGGTGTTTCTGAATCTTGTGGATGATGGCGCCCAGCAGAGGCCACGGAGGAAAGGCGTATAGCAGAGTCCCTGGAGGCCATGGCTGAACCAGGGCATCGATTCCGTGTGAGAACGGATCGTGCTTGCGGCTGAAGTAGCTGGGTACTTGAGCATTGGACCTATCCGCTAGTAAGTCCATGTCCGGAATCCCCCAGTGATCCACAATCATCTGGAAGGCTGTGTGTGACAGCTGCCACTCTCCCGGATCTAGGCTTTCTCTGCTGAGGAAGTCTGCCGCGGTGTTGTCCTTCCCGGCAATGTGGACAGCGGAGATGTCCTGAAGATTCGCCTCTGCCCAAGCCATCAGCGGGGCTATCTCCCGAGATACCTGTTGGCTTCTGGTTCCGCCCTGACGGTTGATGTATGCCACCGTGGTGGCGTTGTCTGACATCACTCTGACTGCTCTGTTCTTCAGTCTGTGAGCAAATCATAGGCATGCCAATCGGACTGCCCGGGCCTCTAGCCGGTTGATGTTCCACGCTGACTCTTCTCTGTTCCACCGCCCTTGTGCGGTGAGTTCTTCGCAGTGTGCTCCCCAGCCGCTCAGGCTGGCATCTGTGGTGAGCAGAGTCCACGTGGGGGAGGACATCTTCGACCCCCTGCTCGTGTGGTTGGACTGCAACCACCACCGTAACTGGGTCCGTACTCTGGCTGGCAGAGGAAGGTGCGTGGAATAGTTCCGAAAGTGGGGGCTCCAGCGAGAGAGCAGGGAGCGTTGCAGAGGTCTCATATGGGCCCTTGCCCAAGGTACCACTTCCAGGGTGGATGCCATGAGGCCGAGAACCTGCAGATAATCCCAAGCTATGGGCCGACTGGCTCCCATCAAGTACCGGATACGTGTCTGAAGTTTTAACCTTCTCTTGGTAGTGAGACTGACTGTCTGCCTGGGTGTCTGCCTGGGTGTCGAACTGTACTCCCAGGTATTCCAGCGACTGGGAAGGCTGTAAGCAACTCTTGCTGAGGTTGATTACCCAGCCCAAACTTTCCAAAAGGGCGATCACTCTGTTGGTTGTCCGAAGGCTCTCCTCTCGTGATTTCGCCCTGATCAGCCAATCGTCTAGGTAGGGATGGACCAGGATTCCTTCCCGTCTGAGTGCCGCTGCTACCACTACGACCACCTTGGTGAAGGTCCGCGGTGACGTGGCCAACCCGAAGGGCAGAGCCCGGAATTGGAAGTGGCGTCCTAGAACCTTGAAGCGTAGGTAGCGCTGATGATCTCTTATTAGTTTTAAATGTATTACCTAATAAATTCATTGGGGCGGATTTTAAAAGCCCTGCTCGCATAAATCCGCCCGGATTTACGCGAGCAGGGCCTGGCGCGCCTATTTTCCATAGGCCCGCCGGCGCGCGCAGAGCCCCGGGACTCGCGTAAGTCCCGGGGTTTTTCGAGGGGGCGTGTCGGGGGGCGGGGCCGATCGGCGCTGCGTTTTGGGGGCGGAGCCGATCGGCACTGCGTTTTGGGGGCGGAGCGTGGCGTTTCGGGGGCGGGCCCGAGGGCGTGGTCGCGCCCTCCGGAACCGCCCCCAGATCGCATCTCCGCGCGCCAGCAGCCTGCTGGCGCGCGTGGATTTACGTCTCCCTCCGGGAGGCCGCTCCGATTTCGGAGCGGCCTCGGAGGGAACGGAGACAGGCTGCGCGGCTCGGCGCACGCCGGCTGCCCAAAATCGGCAGCCTTGCGCGCGCCGATCCAGGATTTTAGCGGCTACGCGCGTATCTACTAAAATCCAGCGTACTTTTGTTTGCGCCTGGTGCGCCAACAAAAGTACGCGCTCGCGCTGTTTTATAAAATCTACCCCATTGTGTCTACCCTAGTCTTTGTACTTTTTGAAAGAATAAACAACTGATTAATGTTTACTTGCTCTATTACACTCATTTTATAAACCTCTATAATATCTCCCCTGATCCATCTCTTCTCCAAGCTGAAGAGTCCTAACCTCTTTAGCCTTTCCTCACAGGGAAATCATTCTATCCCTTTATTATTTTGGTCATCCTCTGTACCTTTTCTAATTCTGCTATATCTTTAAGAACATAAGAAATTGCCATGCTGAGTCAGACCAAGGATCCATCAAGCCCAGCATCCTGTTTCCAACAGAGACCAAACCAAGCAACAAGAACCTGGCAAGTTCCCAAACACCAAGAAGATCCCATGCTACTGATGCAATTAATAGCAGTGGCTACTACCTAAGTAAACTTGATTAGCAGCAGTTAATGGACTCCTCCAAGAACTTATCCAAACCTTTTTTGAACCCAGCTACACTAACTGCACTAACCACATCCTCTAACAACAAATTCCAGAGTATTGAGCATGGAGTGAAAAAGAATTTTTCTTCAATTAGTCTTAAATGAGCTACTTGCTAACTTCATGGAATACCCCCGGTCCTTCTATTATCCGAAAGTGTAAATAACCGATTCACATCTACTCGTTCAAGACCTCTATTATATCCCCCCCCGCCCCCCCTCAGCCATCTCTTCTCCAAGCTGAACAGCCTTTCCTCACAGGGAAGCTGTTCCATTCCCTTTATCATTTTGGTCCCCCTTCTCTGTACCTTCTCCATCACAATTATATCTTTTTTTGAGATGAGGCAACCAGAATTGTACACAGTATTCAAGGTGCATTACAGAGGCATTATGACATTTTCCGTTTTATTAACCATTCCCTTCCTAATAATTCCTAACATTGCTTGCTTTTTTGTCTGCTGCAGCACACTGAGCCAACAATTTCAAAGTATTATCCACTATAATGCCTAGATGTTTTTCCTGGGTGGAAGCTCCTAATATGGAACCCAACATCACGTAACTACAGCAAGGGTTATTTTTTCCTGTATGCAACACCTTGCACTTGTCCACATTAAATTTCATCTGCCATTTGGATGCCCAATCTTCCAGTCTTGCAAGGTCCTCTTGTAATGTATCACAATCTGCTTTTTGAGATGTGACGACCAGAAATGCACACAGTACTCCAGATGAGGTTGCACCATGGAACAGTACAGAGGCATTATGATATTCTCTGCTTTATTCTCCATTCCTTTCCTAATAATCCCTAGTATTATATTTGCTTTCTTGGCTGCTGCTGCACACTTAGCAGAAGATTTCAACGAATTATCAATGACACCTAAATCCTTTTCCTGAAAGTAGACTCCTAATGTGGAACTTTGCATTGTAGCTCTATAATGTGTTCCTTTTCCCTAAATGCATCGCTTTGAACTTGTCAACATTAAACTTCATTTGTTATTTGCATGCCCAGTGTTGAAAGCTCCTCTTGCAATTTCTCACAATCCTCTTGTGATTTAATAACTTTGAATAATTTTGTCAGTGGCAAATCTGATCACTTCACTTGTTCCCATTTCCAGGTCATTTATAAATATATTAAAAAGCAATGGTCTCAGAACAGATCCCTAGGGCACTCCACTATTCACCTTTCTCCATTGGGAAAATTTACCATTTAGCCCTACTCTCTGTATTCTATGTAACCCCCTTTTTAGGAGAGGAACTCCTAGGGACACACAATCTTATTTACCGTATTTGCCGGCGTATAGGACGCACCCCTTTTTTTATATACATTTTTAAGGAAAAAAAATAAATTCTATATTTTTTGATGAATTTGATTTTGATTGGGGAATCCTTGCTTCGGAAGCCCCTTTTGCCCAGCACTGGCCAATCGGGGAGCGAGGGCGTGCCGCCTGATCCACCAGTGCTGGGCAAAAGGGGCTTGCTTTGGGGGGGGGGGGGGGGGAGAGAGGGTTTCTCGTTTTGTTTCTGTTAAATCACTTTAGCACGCACTAAAAGGCAGAAATAAAACGGATCAGAATGCCATCGGTTTTGGTGTTCATTTTGGATGGAAAATTGACACAAAGAGAAACAGCAAATGTCATGATTTCCCTGCCTTTTAAAATGACAGAGCATCCTCTGAATAAGTGCTTCTGGAGATATCTTCAGTATAGAACCTAATTGGATTACACAGGTTCAATCAACTGCCTCTTCCTAAAATTTACAGCATCAGCTGTTGATTTTGATTGCGGAAGCCACGCTTGGGCAAAAGGGGCTTGCCGAAGCATGGCTTCCCCAATCAAAAGTAACAGCGTCCGGTGGGGAGGGGGAGTGATGCGGCCAATCGGGCGGCGCACCCTCGCTCCCCGACGCCACTGCATCACTCCCCCTCCCCACCGGCGCTGTTAAATTTTGATTACCAGCGCATAGGACGCACTCCATATTTTACCCCTATTTTGAGGGGAAAAAAGTACATCCTATACACCGGCAAATATGGTATCTCCCCTTGGGGCTGCTCCAGCTAGCTATTCATTCCCATGCTCTTAATTCCTAGGGGGATTCTTTTTATGGAGGGAAGCACTCTCTCATGGCCCTGATGATCAAAGAAGGTCACCAGTGTGTATGCTGTACTTTAGGTGCTTCCCATGAGGTGAGATGCTTAAGAATTAGACAGGACCAGGTCTGGGTATTAAAATAAAATTTACTGATTATTAAAGTCCATTGTCTAAAAATTGATGAGTATACATCTGACTGTAGTTACAGAATTTTTTCTGTGTAGGTAGGTGTCCTTATTACAGACCTTTAGGTAAAGCCTATGGTAATTATTAAATGTGCATATTCTCCCAGAGATTATGCTGTGGAAATCCTAGTGGAGGGGAGGGTTGCCTTTGTTTTGCAAAAATCCTACCTTTAGAAATGTTCTCTCCTGTAGACACCTAGCCTGTCCTGTTTCCTTGGGAGGAAATCTGGATGGGATCTCCTTCTCTTGCTCTTCCTTGGATTCAGTTGTTCATTTTTATCTGTTACTTTAGGTGATTTTTCTGGTGGAAAAATCTAGGGATCAGGCTATTCACAAAACTGCAGTCCTAGTAGGGAAGGGTGATCCAAAAACCACCCCACTACTCAAGTTACAAAAATTACTTTAAGCCTTAATCTGGATAGCTTCTCTGCCCTCACTGTCTCTCGCAGCAGGATCCATCACTGGTACTTGCCTACTTAGTAAGTAGAGTAGGCTATAGGACTTTGATCCCCTGAAGAGAGCCCCTTGCCCCAAAGCGGTAACTGGTTTAAAAGTCTATCTCACTGTAAATTATAAGAAGGATCCTCTGGCAGGGAGTACATGGTGAGGGGTCTCTAAGAAAACTCATTTGGGCAAGGCCGGGAGACCCTACCAGAGTATGGAAAAAATACATGTTGCCATTGCAGCTGCTTCCTCTAACTGAACCCCCTGAGTGTTAAAATGACTGTACTAAATAGCACTTAGTCATAAAGAGTCTCCAGATGGGAGGGGTTGAAGGCTATGGATGGCTCCCTTTCTAAGTGACTGCTTTTGGCTCAAGCTGCTTCAAAGATGGCGGACTTGATGAGCCAAGAGGGTCACGTGCAGTAATTTTTGCAGATCCCCTTGAAGGGGTCTGAACGCTTCAACCTGACAAAGGACTTCATGTACCAGAATTCCCTGCTTCATGACAGGTTTACTTACAGTCTGCAATACAGCTGTAATTAGGACATTGAGAAACTCTGTCAGCACATTGCACATTTTCATTTTTTTGGCTTCGCTGTTCTTATTCTCTGATAAGCTTTCACTGCTGTAACCTAGATTAGAACAATGGATGTATTATGTGATGGGCTGTATTACTGCAGACTCGCAAATTCCTTTCCAGAACTGCAAGTCCCAGCAGCCTCTCCTGCAGAACATGGGAGAAGTTTCACGAAAGTTCCAGGGTGTCTAGGGAGGGGGTCAGTAGCCCCTTCAGCCGGAATATGCTTGCTCAGCAATGCTTAGAACGCATGTGTAAAAGATAAGAACTGTAAAGTGCATAAGAGTCTGCTCCTGAAGGGGAGGGGCTGGCAGTTGTACTAAGCCTTTGTCTTAGCTGCATCTTGCTGGCAATAAAAGTCTATCTTTACGGATCAGTTGTCTGGACCTCCTTACTTACTAAAAGAGACGGTTACATTTGGCGAGCCTCAGCCAGGAGGTACCGGGGACGCTATTTTAGCCCCCCAGTTGGTCCAGGGGATTTTGTGGCGGAGTGATCCCCCAGACTTGCCTGGTGAGTGGCCACCGCTGAGTTCAGTGATCAGGTATCTGAGGGGGTCATTCCACGGAGATCCTCTGAGACCTTTGGGCCGGTGATCCGGGAAGAAGGCTTTCGTGACGATCGGAAGAACCCTGCAGGCGAGTATTATGGGGAACAGTGAAATAAGTGAAGAATAGATAAAAGAGTAACAAATAACCGGTCCATCCCCAAGCGGACCGAGGGGGCTTTGATCACACCCCGCGCAGTGTTTTAGTAGGAATTTTGTTCCGAAGGCCACGCGCATAAGAGAAAAAATTATAAGTGAAGTGTACAATAGCGGGAAAAGGTTTCTTGTTGTGTGAAAGAGAGTGAATGGCCTCGCAGTTCTAGGCCGGGCTGACCGCGTCCTAGTCGGGGCGATTGTGACCCTTTTGTGTCTGACGGATACGGACCCCTTACCTATCCGTCTTCCCTTCCCTCCTTTGTCTGTGATTCTATCCTAATGGGAGGGGGCGGTTCAACTCCATTAAAAGTCATGACGGAGCACTATAGCGAAGTGTTTGTTAGACATAAATGTACAAAACCCGGAATGATTCAACGATGTACCCATAGGTGGCCCAGTTTGTGTGTAAATTGGCCTCCGGTAGGAACTTTCGATTTCCAAACGGCCACAAGGGTCCAGAATATAGTTATACGAGAAGGGAATCCGGGTTGTCCTGAAGATATACCGTACATAACTGCTTGGATTGCAGTCATTTTAGATCCTCCGTCATGGGCGAAGAAGTTAGTGGAGGGAGCCGCCCTCGTAATGGTGGCTCAGGCGCACAAAATGGGGAACTGGAAGTCCCCATTATTAATTAAGGATTGTAATGTATGTAACTGCTATCTGTGAATTGCAAGCACATGTACCAGGGATTTTTTAATTGTTTTTAATTGTTTTAAACCCTAATAAGAAGAGATTTTTGGTTTACAGACAACAAATTAATTTACTGGTGTTGAAGTTTAGAACTTGATGGCAGTTAAGGGTTAACGGCAGAGATAATTACAGGAGAGAGGAGGGGATCGAGCCAGAGAGAGAAGAGAAAGAAGAAAAAAAAAAAAAAGGGGTTGAGCCAGCCTGGGTGAATGAAGACAAAGGGAAAGAAAAACATTTTCGTTTGTTTAAACAGAGCAAGCAGCATTGAAAGTTAGTTGACGGTGTGCGTATGTGAATAAAGATAGAATTGTGGTATGTCAATTACACGAAAGGAAGATTCCTTGGCATTTATAGGCTGTTTCACAGAAGTTGAAATTTTTTTAGCTCAGAGTTTCTGCTGATTAAATTTATTCTCCAAGGTCCTTGCTAAAACTGTCTGTAATCTGACAAAGGATTGCTACTTGCAAAGAAATACCAGAACCAAGGGTCCCTTACAAATCATTTAGTGCCTTATGATGCAGGCTATTTTTAAGACATTTTATAGCAGCAAATTCATTGTTACAGTACAAAAGTGTGGTTGTGGAATGGTGGTGCGTTCCGCGTCAGTGTGTCAGTACGTAGTGCGTGGTGCATTCAATATGGCTGTGCGTTTCAATGCTGGCGTTGTTAATCAGAAGTTTTCAGTTTTCTCATATCTTCTATCCCAGTGTCCTCCCTATGCTTATCTTTCACTCGATACATCCACAGGTTAGTCAATTATTCTCTAATACCATGTTAATTATTGTTCGTACTTGTCTCCTATATATTATCTGTTATTTAAAAGTTACATTGGAATGCATGATAAAGTATGAACTCTCTTTTGCTGACGCAGTTTATTTTAAAGCTGTCTCTGGGAAAATTAGAGGAGAAATGATTAAGAATGGGACCTTTGTTAAAGCTTTGTTAAATATGCAGAGCATAGCAAGCGGCAAGATAAGACAGCTGCAGTTCTGACTGTGGGAATTACAGGATGCCGTTTGTAAAAAAAAACCAAAAAAAAAAAAACCCACAGAGAAAACAAAGACTTAATATTAAAAATTTTGATTCAGTGGCAGGCGCAAGATAAGGATTATTGGAAGTTGTGGGCAAGAGAAAGGGCCACTATGCAAGATTAGGAACAAGAGCAAATATGAGTCGGCCCAAATGATAAAGTAGTGACCCACACACACACACATTTATATATATATATATATATATTACAATTATGTTCTTTTACCACTGGTGGGGGCTGGGCTCTGGCTATTACCATATGTTCTTAGTGTTTGCAATGTAATTGGTACAAGGCTTCCAAGGGTTTGATCATCACTCCTGCACACCTAAAGCCTGCAGATCCAGGTTGACTTTATTGAATTAACCCAATGCCAAACTTACAAGTATGAAGGAAGCAATGTTTTGCAGCTTCTCAGCCTCGTCAGAACTGATTTGCCTCCAGGCGCAGGTCACCTATTCAATTTCCAGATGGACTGTGATCTTTTCATCGTATTTTGAGATGTATGGGAACAGGGATCAGGAAGAGAAGAAAAGGGCCCGTCCCTGCAACCAGGAACTTAATAATAGACCCGACATCCGAAAGAAGCTGCAGAAGGCCGAGGGCTTTGAGGGCATGAGCCTCAGCCAGTTAAAAGCTATAGCAGACCAGGTATGTGGAAATAGAGAAGTGGAAGAGAAAAGAGAGAAGCAAGTAGACATATGAAGGAGAAAGTGACTGTTAGCCGCCGCTCTCGAGGACACTCGGACGGGAAGGAGCCAAGACAATGGCAGACCGCGAAGAGGAGGGGGAACAAGACCCCCTTTGGGAAAGAATCAGTGTGCGTACTGCAAAAATGAAGGCCATTGGAAGAGAGACTGTGAAGAATGGCAAAAGAAATACGGGAGCCCTGCAGTGAATACTAACGACAAAAATGGACCTGCACCGACACAAAGGGGCCGAGGAGGAAGGAGATCGGACAACCCCCACTGGCAGATGGCGGGGGAGGCGACAAGGAGCATACAGCCTGAACAGAATCCGGGAGGAATAGCTATCGACGCTACCCCCATACGGATAGAGATGAAACAGAATGCACAGGTGATCAATCAACCTCAATACCCCATTCCATATATGGCCAGGCAAGGAATCCAGATACATCTGCAGAGACTGTATGATTTGGGCATTCTCAGGCGAATCCGATCTGCGTGGAACACCCCTTTGTTGCCCGTAAAGAAACCTGGTTCTACTGATTACCGACCAGTACAGGATTTACGGAAGGTGAATAATCAAGTAGCAGATCTAGTAGCCCTCGTACCAAATCCATATTCAATCTTGGCTCAAGTCTCTCCTGCGTCAAAGTGGTACAGTGTCATTGATCTCAAAGATGCTTTCTTCTCAGTCCCAGTAGCGGAGGAATGTCAGAAGATTTTTGCCTTCACATGGGAAAATGCGCACACTGGAATAAAGCAGCAGTACACATGGACTCGCTTGCCTCAAGGGTTCAAGCACTCACCTACGTTGTTTGGTGAGCAACTGGCAAAAGACTTGAAGATGTACCAAGTCATGTATGGGCCAGTGATACAGTATGTGGATGACCTTCTGTTGTTTCGAGAAACGTATCTTGAATGTGCAGTAGCCACCCTCCACTTGCTAAAGACGTTGTACTCCAAAGGATACCGTGCAAGTAAAAAGAAGGCGCAAATTTGTGAATTGGAAGTGGAATATTTGGGCTTCCAAACCCGTGAAGGCACTCGTTGTCTTGGAATCTCTCGTACTAGTTCAATACGAGGTCAACCTGTACCCACTTGCAAGAAAGAGCTCCGAGCGTTCCTCGGAGCTACGGGATACTGTAGATTGTGGATTGCCAACTATGCGATTATTGCCCAACCCCTGTACGACAAGTTACGAGGAAAAGAATCGGAATCTCGTCCCTTCCAGTGGGAAGGACATGAACTAGCAAATCTGCATCAACTGAAAGAAGCCTTGATCTCACCCCCTGCTCTAGGATTACCTGATGTAATGAAACCCTTCCATCTGTTCATCGATGAAAAGAAAGGAATGGCCATTGGGGTATTGACTCAAACTTTTGAATCATAGGAACGACCTGTTGCATATCTGTCAAAAGGAATGGACGATGTTGCAAAAGGATGGCCTGGTTGCCTTCAAAGCATTGCTGCTGCATGCTTACTGATACCCGAAGCTGTTAAGCTAACATTTGGACAGACTTTACAAGTAACAACTCCTCATACTATTCAAGGACTGCTAGAGACTCATGGACCAAAATGGATGACTAATTCACGTCTCGTCAAGTATTAAGCCTTACTGTGTGAAACACCTGAACTTCAAATACAAGACAGCAAAAACTTGAACCCGGCCACTCTTATGCCGGCACCTGAACCAGTTGCCCATGACTGTGAAGAAGTCATGACTACAATACATTCCAGTAGACCAGACCTGAGGGATCAATCCTGGCAAGGAGCTTGGACTTTATTCACTGATGGGAGCAGCCAAATCATTCATGAGATACGTTCTGCTGGATATGCTGTTGTATCCGAAGATGAAATCATTGAGGCTCAACCTCTTCCCCCAGGAACGTCTGCACAAAAAGCTGAACTAATTGCCCTTACCCGAGCTCTGCAGTTAGCAGAAGGACAAACTGTAAATATCTATACAGACTCTAAATATGCCTTCCTTACAATTCAAGTGCATGGAGCATTATAGAGGGAAAACAATTGAACAATGCATCAGAAGTACGTGAATTACTAGACGCAGTTTGGCTACCTCGCAAGGTGGCTGTAATGCATTGCAAAGCACACACCAGGAAATCAAACCCTATTGTCAAGGAAATCAGAGAGCAGATGAAGCAGCAAAAAGGGGCAACTCGGGAACCCTTCCAAGCAGTATTAATTACATCGAATTATCAGGCTTCAGACAGTCCTGGAGCTCATCACTAACGACTGCTTTCGCTCTTAAACTCTGGGCAAAACAAAATACCAAGATTATGACTGCAGTGTACCAGAATAGATTGGTTTTAGATTACCCTCTGGCCCAGGAAGGAGGGTTTGTGGAACATTTAACCTCTCCAATTGTTGTTTACAGGTAGATGACCAAAACAAGGTTATCCAAGACATCACTGATCGCATGGTCAAGATGGCACACATCCCTGTCCAGCAGTGGAATAGTGCTTGGGACTGGACCAATGGATTCCGTGGTTGGTTTTCCATGATCGGTGGATTTAAGAACTTGTTTGTTATCCTAGCCAGTTTAATTCTGTTTTGTCTTTTAGGACCCTGAATTATTCCTTTCTTGCTCAAACCGCCTTCGTCGGGTGATGAAGGACATTGCTGAACGCAAAACAGCCACGCAGCTTCTGTCACTGTACATGTATTCCTCTGAGCCTATAGAACCTGTTTAACCATCCTCATGTTTATCCTGGGCCATCTTCCCATACATGACAAGTTCGGGCTACAAAGGGGGGTGGAGCCAATAGGGCCCATCCGTCTCAAACCCGTGAAGAAACCATCGGACTGTTTGGGAAATTAGGGCCCCCTGAGAACTCAAATTGCTAATTTTTCTTGTTTCTGTTTCTTTCAGCTCCACAGTTGCGTTGTGATGGTGTGATACTTTTCATAGAGAATGATAAGTATCAAAGGGGGGAATGAAGGGCTCTGAACGCTTCAACCTGACAAAGGACTTCATGTACCAGAATTCCCTGCTTCATGACAGGTTTACTTACAGTCTGCAATACAGCTGTAATTAGGACATTGAGAAACTCTGTCAGCACATTGCACATTTTCATTTTTTTGGCTTCGCTGTTCTTATTCTCTGATAAGCTTTCACTGCTGTAACCTAGATTAGAACAATGGATGTATTATGTGATGGGCTGTATTACTGCAGACTCGCAAATTCCTTTCCAGAACTGCAAGTCCCAGCAGCCTCTCCTGCAGAACATGGGAGAAGTTTCACGAAAGTTCCAGGGTGTCTAGGGAGGGGGTCAGTAGCCCCTTCAGCCGGAATATGCTTGCTCAGCAATGCTTAGAACGCATGTTTAAAAGATAAGAACTGTAAAGTGCATAAGAGTCTGCTCCTGAAGGGGAGGGGCATGCAGTTGTACTAAGCCTTTGTCTTAGCTGCATCTTGCTGGCAATAAAAGTCTATCTTTATGGATCAGTTGTCTGGACCTCCTTACTGACTAAAAGAGACGTTTACACCCTGAAGCAGGCATAACAGTTTGGGAATATTTATAGGCTAAGGCTTTTGGCTAAATAAAATTGGGAATAGTTTTTAAGAATTTGGGAAGAAGTATACGAGATGAACCATGTGTTCAAACAAATGATACTGGTTGAAGGCCAATGCGGGCAAGACCCTGTGGACTACGGTTTTAGAGCACTACAAACCTGATACTTATTACATTTTCAATTAGGTTGTTGGTCCTATATATAGTTGTGTAATTTTGTGGTACAAGTAGGATTCATTAGCTCTTTTTTTTTTTTATTTGATTATTGAATTAACTGAGCATCTATATTTTAACCACTTAGCAATCCACAATAGGACGCTTTCCCATAAAGTATCTCATGAAGGACTTTGTCAAATGCTTTCTGGAAAAGCAGATACACAATATATCAACTGGCTCACCTTTGTCTATGTTTGTTTATACCCTCAAAAAAATGAAGGAAATAGGTGAAGCAAGATTTCCCTTGGCTAACTCCATGTTGTCCCATTAAACTATGCCCATCTATATGTACATCAATTTTGTTCTTTATGATAGTTTCTATTTTGCCTGGCACGCATGTCACTAGATCATCTCTTGATCCCTTTTTAAAAACTGGCATTATATTGGCAACCCTTCAGTTTTCAGGATACCATAGACTATGTTAATGATAGCTTACAAATTTCCAAAAGTAGGTTCACAATTTCATTTCTCAGTTCTTTCAGCACTCTGGGATGTATGCCATCTGGTCCACGTGATTTGCTACTCTTTCTTTTGTCAATTTGCCTTTGTACATCTTCGAATTTCACTAAGATTTGTTTCATTTCCTCTGAATCATTACCGTAGAATATCGCTTCTGGAATGGGTCTCTCTACAAATACCAGTATATAAAAGGGTGCACCAATATTTAAAAATTTTCAGGAAATAGTATCAGATTTCAAACATGCTTATCCTTTTAATCTACAGGCTCATGCCTCAGGCACAAAAACTGTCCAAATGGTATAATTTCACTTAATGGTTGAGGGTGACTACTATTGTAGCTCAATATGGTTTTTCTATCTGTGGATTTCTGAAAAATAGAAAAAAAAATAAAGCATTCTCTAACAGAGTGATGTCTATGTCCAAAATGAAAACAGACACCATACTAAATCATGAAAAACATGTCATACTGGGTCAGACCAAGGGTCCATCAAGCCCAGCATCCTGTTTCCAAAAGTGGCCAATCCAGGCCATAAGAACTGGCAAGTACCCAAAAACTAAAGTCTATTCCATGTTACCGTTGCTAGTAATAGCAGTGGCTATTTTCTAAGTCATCTTAATTAATAGCAGGTAATGGACTTCTCCAAGAACTTATCCAATCCTTTTTTAAACACAGCTATAACTGCACTAACCACATCCTCTGCCAACAAATTCCAGAGTTTGTGCTTTGAGTGAAAAAGAACTTTCTCTGATTAGTTTTAAATGTGCTACTTGCTAACTTCATGGAGTGCCCCCTAGTCTTTCTAATATCCGAAAGAGTAAATAACCGATTCACATCTACCCGGTCTAGACCTCTCATGATTTTAAACACCTCTATCATATCCCCCCCTCAGTTGTCTCTTCTCCAAGCTGAAAAGTCCTAACCTCTTTAGTCTTTTCTCATAGGGGAGCTGTTCCATTCCCTTTATCATTTTGGTTGCCCTTTTCTGTACCTTCTCCAACGCAACTATATCTTTTTTGAAATGCGGTCTCACCATGGAGCGATACAGAGGCATTATGACATTTTCCATTTTATTCACCATTCCCTTTCTAATAAATTCCCAACATTCTGTTTGCTTTTTTGACTGCCGCAGCACACTGAACCGATGATTTCAATGTGTTATCCACTATGACGCCTAGATCTCTTTCTTGGGTTGTAGCACCTAATATGGAACCCAACATTGTGTAACTATAGCATGGGTTATTTTTCCCTATATGCATCACCTTGCACTTATCCACATTAAACTTCATCTGCCATTTCGATGCCCAATTTTCCAGTCTTACAAGGTCTTCCTGCAATTTATCACAATCTGCTTGCGATTTAACTACTCTGAACAATTTTGTATCATCTGCAAATCTGATCTCACTCGTCGTATTTCTTTCCAGATTATTTATAAATATATTGAAAAGTAAGGGTCCCAATACAGATCCTCGAGGCACTCCACTACCCACTCCCTTCCACTGAGAAAATTGTCCATTTAATCCTACTCTCTGGACATCACCACCTATCCCATGACTTTTTACTTTTCCTAGAAGCCTCTCATGAGGAACTTTGTCAAACGCCTTCTGAAAATCCAAGTATACTACATCTACCGGTTCACCTTTATCCACATGTTTATTAACTCCTTCAAAAAAGTGAAGCAGATTTGTGAGGCAAGACATGCCTTGGGTAAAGCCATGCTGACTTTGTTCCATTAAACCATGTCTTTCTATATGTTCTGTGATTTTGATGTTTAGAACACTTTCCACTATTTTTCCTGGCACTGAAGTCAGGCTAACCGGTCTGTAGTTTCCCGGATCACCCCTGGAGCCCTTTTTAAATATTGGGGTTACATTTGCTATACTCCAGTCTTCAGGTACAATGGATGATTTTAATGATAGGTTACAAATTTTTACTAATAGGTCTGAAATTTCATTTTTTAGTTCCTTCAGAACTCTGGGGTGTATACCATCCGATCCAGGTTATTTACTGCTCTTCAGTTTGTCAATCAGGTCTACCACATCTAGGTTCACCGTGATTTGATTCAGTCCATCTGAATCATTGCCCATGAAAACCTTCTCTGATACGGGTATCTCCCCAACATCCTGTTCAGTAAACACCGAAGCAAAGAAATCATTTAATCTTTCTGCGATGGCCTTATCTTCTCTAAGTGCACCTTTAACCCCTCAATCACCTAACGGTCCAACTGACTCACTCACAGGCTTTCTGCTTCGGATATGTTTAAAAATGTTTTTACTGTGAGTTTTTGCCTCTACGGCCAACTTCTTTTCAAATTCTCTCTTAGCCTGTCTTATCAATGTCTTACATTTAACTTGCCAACGCTTATGCTTTATCCTATTTTCTTCTGTTGGATCCTTCTTCAAATTTTTGAATGAAGATCTTTTGACTAAAATAGCTTCTTTCACCTCCACTTTTAACCATGCCGGTAATCGTTTTGTCTTTTTCCACCTTTCTTAATGTGTGGAATACATTTGGACTGTGCTTCTAGAATGGTATTTTTTTTTTTTAAACAATGACCATGCCTCTTGCACATTTTTTACTTTTGTAGCTGCTCCTTTCAGTTTTTTTCTAACTATTTTTCTCATTTTATCAAAGTTTCCCTTTTGAAAGTTTAGCACGAGAGCCTTGGATTTGTATACTGTTCCTCTTCGTCAATTCAAATTTGACCATATTATGATCACTATTGCCAAGCGGCCCCACCACCATTACCTCTCTCACCAAGTCCTGTGCTCCACTGAGAATTAGATCTAAAATTGCTCCTTCTCTCGTTGGTTCCTGAACCAATTGCTCCATAAAGCTATCATTTATTCCATCCAGGAATGTAATCTCTCTAGCGTGTCCCGATGATACATTTACCCAGTCAATATTGGGGTAATTGAAGTCTCACTCTAAGACGTTATGAAATCCTGGTTTTTTCTTCAATGTGCAATATTTCATATATATGACTTTATATAGAGGACCATCATAACACCCGTGGGCATACAAGCAATTTTCGCTTTATGTATTGCCACAACGGATCACATTTAATCATAGGTCCATGTTCTTTATTGCTGAATATATCTTATTTTTATGAACTTTTCTTTAGTTTTTTTCTTAAAATAAATGTGGAATGATACCTTCCTTGTATGTTGCTCAGGAATTGCTTCTTTCAAAGGGCGCTAACGCGCTCCAAGGAGCTGTTTCGCTCGGAAGACAATTGGTCCTTAGGTCTAGTCTGACGTACGTTTCGCTTTGCTGCTTCAGGGACTGTAACAAACGTAAGTTCTTCCATGCTCGGAAGTCCAATAGCCTCCTTAAGGTAGTCTCCATTGCCATTCTCTTCTGAGGGGAGTTGCATGGTGAAATCATAAAGGCATCCAGAGGAGCGTGAAGGAATTCTAGAACATATCCATCCCGAATTACTTACAGGACCCATTGGTCCGATGTGATCTGGACCTACCTCTAATAAAAGCAAGATAGGAGCCTGCCTATCTCATACACCAGCAGGTGAGTCTGCAAACCTTCACTGAAAAGATCAAGAGGCTCCACTCCCAGAGCAGGCATCCTTCCGAGGCCTTCTAGAGCGAAAGGACTGAGACCTACCAAAGGGATGAGTCCTCTGAGAGGAAGACCCCCTATAAGGACGAAATCGCCTGTAGCCTCAAGAGCAGCAACTTGCCCGAACAAGACGTGAAGCCGGCTTCTTATCCTCTGGCAAACGAAGGCCCTGGGATTCACCCTATTTGCCATCTTCTCCAATTCACTGCCAAATAAAATAGAACTCATATAGGGCAATTTAGTGAGCCTGGACTTAGTGTCTACCGACTAAGTTCATAGCCACTGCAACGCCTAGCTGCTATCATGGAAGCAACTCATCTGGCGGCAGTGTGAACAAGGTCACAGCTCGCATCAGCTAAGGCACTGGCTCCCAGTTCCATTACCGCTCTGCCACCTGAAACCAGTCCCTCAGACTCCTGAGGGAGAAAGACTGCTTCTTGTTCTCTGGTGGCTCGCACTAATCTGCAAATTTATCGCCGTAGCCTCAAAGACCTGCTTTGGATAGCTTCAATCCTGAGCATCTTTTAGAACTGACTCTCCTTCCACCGGAACTGTGATTCACTTAGCAACAGAACATACCAGGGCATCCATCTTTAGGAAACAGAAGTGCTCTTTTGCCTTCGGATCCAAGGGATACAAACCCGCTAAGCCGCATCCCCCTTTAAAACTAGCCTCTGGTGCACGCCTTTCAAGGTCAATCAATTCTTGAATCACATCTAGGAGGAGAAAGAAACACGATGCTTTGCATAGTGTGACAAATATGGGGGTCCTTCTTCTGTGCCCTTGTAGAGTCACCACCAGCCACCCCAAGTGCCTTCAGAGTCTGAGATAACAGATTCAGTAACTCATCTCTATGAAAGAAGAGGAGCAGAGTTTTATGTGGCTCTAAATCTGGGGGAAATCCCCTTTCCTCAAGACGGGAGAAACCCAAATCTTTGTATCATCTTGATTGGCATTCTCCCAAACAAAATCAGAGACTGCTGCACCACAGAGTTTGCACGTGGTAGCGGAGAAGAGGAGACCCCAGTCCCGCAACCCCGGTTTAGGAGGCATCACAGACTCCGAAGGGCGCCCCTGCAGAAATATTTGCAGTCCCTGGAAAAATTCTACCCAGGAAAAAGGAAGGTCAGTCCATACCAGGCCCCATAGGGCCAAACCTTAAGTCCTCTGAGCAAGCATCTCCTGATGATGTCTCTGTCATTCGATCAACTGAAGAAGGGGACATATTGATTGTGTCGCTTCCAGTCCCAATCCCATTATCCGCCGATTGAGGGGATGGGCCAGCTTCAGCAAAATCAGTAAAAGGCAAATCACCTCGAGCATCCAGGCAAACTGAAAGAGGCTCACAGAAAATCCAGCTGTATTGCCCTTATATGGCAAGCGACACAAATTGCTAAGCACTTAAGACTTCTTTTACACCGGCGCCATGTCCTAGCTTATTGCACTCCTCAGTAAGATATGAACTGAATACGCGCTCAGCGACACAGCCAAGAATGTGCACAATACACGCTCAACTACTTGCCAAAGCGTGCACAACAGTCCACACAAGTACACGCACAAACAGAAGTCACGCACAAGTAGGTGCGACGCACGTGTTGACTTAACACAAAAAATGCGTGGAGCCACCACAGCCTACCACATGGCCAGATACTAATCCTGGAAGCAGGACCTAGCCAAAGGGCTTCTCAATCTGCAGAGCCTGTGTTGCCTTCACACCTCACTAAACTCCCATAATATATATGAGGATGGGGGAGGGGTTTAGAGGATACAGAAAGAGAAGGCACTGAATTAGACAGGTAGGGTGTGCAGTGTTAATAGCATAGTCCAGTTTGACAACTAAGGTTTCTACTTGTAATTGAGCAAGTTTCTTCATGATAGGTTTCTACTTCATACAGCTGAATCCAGGGCCTTCCCTGGATTCAGCTGATTCATACAGCTGAATCCAGGGCTCAGATCTTCAGAGAGATAGCCAATTTATTGAAGCATAAGCTTTCAAGGTCAAAGTCCACTTCGCAGATGCATGAAGTGTAGTACAGGGAATGAGTTCTGTATCCTCTCCCCCATCCATATTTTCATATATCTCTCTCTCTATATCACTACACTGGCTCCCAATAAAATACAGAATAGACTACAAAGTACTAACAATCCTCCATAAAATAATCACAGAACAGCAAAACTACTGGCTGAGCAAATCCATCGAAATCCACGCCCCAAAACGGAACTTACACTCAACGAATAAAGGCCTCCTCAAAATCCCTCATGCAAGAACCAGTCATCTGAACACAACCAGTGAGAGAGCTATATCCATCGCCAGCCCCGCACTATGGAACTCAATACCAACCAAAATAAGAACTCAACCAAACATCAAAACTTTCAAAAAAAAGAAGAGCTAAAAACCTGGCTTTTCACCAGAGCCTACTCAAACTCACTCACAATCATCCACACTACCAGACTCCCACCCAACCCCAAAACAAAATCCACATCTTTCGATCAACATAACCTCTAAGTCAATGAGCAACTGCCCTATCATCATATATAAATAACCTCTTAAGTATACCTTGAACCGTAAATACCTGCTGTAACTAACCTAACTGGACAAATCATAGAAACAGAAATGACAGCAGAAGACGACCAAATGGTCCATTTAGTCTGCCCAGCAAGCTTTCACACTTTTCTGTTACTCTTGTCCCTTTAAATAACTTTTTTGATTCTATTTCCCTTCCACCCCCACCATCGTATATAGCAGTGCTGGAGCTGCACCTGAGTGAAGTATCCAGCTAATTGGTTTGGGGTAGTAACTGCTGTAATAAGCCAGCGACTCCCACGCTTGTTTATCCAGCCTGTACATTCAGTCTTTGTTGGTTGTTTGAATATAAATCCTCCTTTCATTCCCCATGCCGTTGAAGCAGTGAGCTGCACTGGATATGTATTCTAAGTGAAGTATCAGGCTTGATTTGGGGTAGTAACCGCCGTAACAAGCAAGCTACACCCATGCTTATTTGTTTTACCCAGACTATGTAATTCAGTCCTTGTTGGTAGATGTCTGAATATAAAACATCTTTTCTTCATTCCCCCTGCTGTTGAAGCAGAGAGCTATGCTGGATATGCATTGAAAGTGAAGTATCAGGCTTTTTTGGTTTGGGGTAGTAACCGTCCTAACAAGCAAGCTACTCCCCTGCTTTTGTGTGGATGCAAATCCCTTTTTCCACATTTCTTCTTGCCGTTGAAGCATAGAGCAATGTTGGAGTCGCATTAACCGTGTATATGTTTATTGAATAAGGATATTCAACTCCAGGTAGTAGCCATCATTCCCACAAGCCACCCCCATGCATCTTCTCTTCATTCACATCCTCTAGACTTTAACCCACAGTATTTATCCCACGCCCCTTTGAAATCCTTCACAGTTTTGGTCTTCACCACTTCCTCTGGAAGGGCGTTCCAGGCATCCACCACCCTCTCCATGAAGAAATACTTCCTGACATTGGTTTGGAGTCTTCCTCCCTGGAGTTTTAAATCGTGACCCCTGGTTCTGCTGATTTTTTGGCAATGGAAAAGGTTTGTCATTGTCTTTGGATCATTAAAATCTTTCAAGTATCTGAAAGTCTGTATCATATCACCCCTGCTCCTCCTTTCCTCCAGGGTGTATATATTTAGATTCTTCATAAATCATTTGATGAAGACCCTCCACCTTTTTGGTCTCCCTTCTCTGGACCGTCTCCATCCTGTCTCTGTCCCTTCGGAGATACGGTCTCCAGAACTGAACACAGTACTCCAGGTAAGGCCTCACCAAGGACCTGTACAAGGGGATAATCACTTCCCTTTTCTTACTCGATATTCCTCTCTCTATGCAGCCCAGCATTCTTCTAGCTTTAGCTATCGCCTTGTCACATAGTGTCTAACGATCTGAAGTCGGCGAAACAATCACTCCAAGGTCTCTCTCCTGCCCGTGCACATCAGCCCTTCTCCCCCCATCGAATACAGTTCATTCGGATTTCCACACCCCATATGCATGACTCTTCACTTCTTGGCATTGAATCTCAGCTGCCATATCTTCGACCACTCTTCCAGTTTCCTTAAATCCCGTCTCATTCTCTCCACTCCTTCCGGCGTGTCCACTCTGTTGCAGATCTTAGTGTCATCCGCAAAAAGACAAACCTTACCTTCTATCCCGTCCGCAATGTCACTCAAAGATATTGAACAGGACCCAGGTCCCAACACCGACCCTTGCGGCACTCCACTCAACACCGCTGTTTCTTCAGAGTAAGTTCCATTTACGATCATACATTGTCTTCTGTCCGTCAACCAGTTTGTAATCCAGGCCACCACCTTAGCACTCACTCCTAAGCTTCCTATTTTATTCACCAGTCTCCTGTGTGGAACCGTATCAAAAGTTTTGCTGAAGTCCAAGTAGATGACATCAAGTGCTCTTCCTTGATCCAATTCCTTGGTTACCCAGTCAAAAAAGTCAATCAGATTTGTCTGACAGGATCTTCCCCTGGTGAATCCATGCTGCCTCTGGTCCAGCAATTCTTCCGACTGTAGATAGTTCACTATTCCTTCTTTTAACAGCAACGCCATTACTTTTCCCACCACCGAGGTGAGGCTAAACGGTCTGTAGTTACCAGCCTCTTCTCCATTTCCACTCTTGTGAAGCGGGATCACCACCGCTCTTCTCCAATCACTCGGCACCACTCCCGTTTCTAGGGATCTATTGAACAGGTCACACAGTGGACCCGTCAGCACAGCTCTGAGCTCCCTCAGTATCCTGGGATGAACCTCATCAGGCCCATGGCTTTGTCCACTTTCAGTTTCCCCAGCTCTTCCCATACATTATCTACTGTAAATGGAGTTACATCTACTCCATTTCCCTCTATTTTCTTGTTAACTAGCGATGGTTCTTCTCCAGGGTCTTCTTTAGTCAACACAGAACTGAAGTATTAGTTTAATATTTCTGCCATTTCTTAGTCTCTCCACACATTGATCGTTTTCACCTTTCAATTTCACTATACCACTTTGAACTTTTCTCCTTTCACTGATGTATCTGAAAAATGTTTTGTCACCTCTTTACCAATCCTTTCTTCCGCTTGACTTTTTGCCATCTTGATTACTTTGTCTCCCTCAGTTCTACCAGATATTTTTCTTTGTGCTCCTCCCTTTGGGATCCTTTATATTTCTTGAACGCTGTTCTTTTAGCCTTTATTTTGTCAGCCACCTCCTTGGAGAACCAGATAGGTTTCATTTTTCTTTTGCTTTTCTTTACTTTTCTAACATATACCGTATTTTTCGCTCCATAAGACGCACTTTTTTTCCCCCAAAGGTGGGGGGAAAATGTATGTGCGTCTTATGGAGCGAATATAAAAAAAAAACCAAACAAAAATCTAACAAACACCCCCCCCCCCCCCCGACTCCCCCAAGACCTGCCGACTTAATTTCCTACACCCCCCCCCCCCCCCCAAGACCTGACAAATTAATTTCCTGCAACCCCCCACCCTCCTGACCCCCCCCAAGACCTGCCAAACGTCCCTGGTGGTCCAGCGGGGGTCCGGGAATGATCTCCTGGGCGTGGGCCGTCGGCTGCCAGTAAACAAAATGGCGCCGACGGCCCTATGCCCTCACTATGTCACTGAGACCGACCGCTGCTATTGGTCGGTCTCAGTGACATAGTGAGGGCATAGGGCCGTCGGCGCCATTTTGTTTACTGGCAGCCGACGGCCCTATGCCCTCACTATGTCACTGAGACCGATCGCTGCTATTGGTCGGTCTCAGTGACATAGAGAGGGCATAGGGCCGTCGGCTGCCAGTAAACAAAATGGCGCCGACGGCCCTATGCCCTCACTATGTCACTGAGACCGACCAATAGCAGCGGTCGGTCTCAGTGACATAGTGAGGGCATAGGGCCGTCGGCGCCATTTTGTTTACTGGCAGCCGACGGCTCACGCCCAGGAGATCGTTCCCGGACCGCTCCTGGACCCCCGCTGGACCACCAGGGACGTTTGGCAGGTCTTGGGGGAGTCAGGAGGGTGGGGGGTTGCAGGAAATTAATTCGGCAGGTCTTGGGGGGTTCAGGGGGGGTGGAGGTTGTTAATTTAAAGGGTTGGGATGGGGGGGGGGGGTTCCCACAGAAAGAAAAATTTTCTGATCTGGGGAGTGGACCGAAATGGCCCTCCCCAGACCCGAAAACAAAATGGGGAGAAAAAAAAAAAACTATGCACTCCCCTAATTTGCTCCATAAGACGCCCAGACGCAGAGCCGGTTTAGCACAATTTTATTTTTTTTAAATTTTCCCCCTCTGAATCCTAGGTGCGTCTTATGGTCAGGTGCGTCTTATGGAGCGAAAAATACGGTAGATGAGTTGCCTTGGTAATTGCTCCTTTTAGTTTGGTCCACTGTTCCACATCTCTCTCGTTCTCCCAGCCTACTAGTTCATCCTCCAGGTACTTCCCCATTTCATCAAAGTCTGTGTTTTTGAACTGCAAAACTCAGGTCCGTGTGCTTCTTTTCCGTATCCTTTTTGTGATATTAAACCATACCGTTTGATGATCACTGGTGCTGAGGTGGGCGCCCACCTGGACATCAGAGACATTATCTCCATTAGTGAGCACTAAATAGAGTATAGCTCCATCTCTTGTGGGTTCCATTACCATTTGTTTGAACAAAGCTCCTTGCAGAGCATCCACTATTTCTCCACTATTGTTAGATTCTGCAGATGGGATTCTCCAGTCTACATCCGGCAAATTAAAGTCTCCGATCACCACTTCTCCCTTCTTTCCATCTTTTGGATGTCTTCAACCAGATCTCTGTCAAGCTCTTCCTTTTGGTTTGGAGGCCTGTAAACCACTCCAATAAAAGTGGATGTCCCATCTTTTTTTTAGGTTGACCTATAGTGCTTCTTCATTACCCATTCTTCTTTGCAGCTCAGATGCTTGGATATTGTTTCTGATATAAAGAGCCACTCCTCCCCTTTCCTATCCTCTGTCCTTCCTTAACAAGCATCCAGATCATGAGATTCTGTAAACCACGTCTCCGTGACAGCAACAATGTCCAAGTCCGTCTCCACCATTAGGACTTGCAGATCTGGGATTTTATTGCCCACATTATCCAACATTTATACCTTCTTGTCCACCTCAACTTTAAAACCCATTCTAAGCCATAGGAGAACTTTTTAGTATGTAATAACCAACACACAACCTGCTTTAACTATGTTTACTTCATGATTACTGTAAATCATTCTGATGGCGAAACCAAATTATGGTATACAAAACATGTTAAATAAATAAATATTACCCATTGCCTATACTACACTTCTTGCACCTGATGAAGTGGACTCTGTCCTCGAAAGCTTATGCCTCTATAAATTGGTTAGTCTATAAAAAGGTGCCATCCTTCTCTTGTCATTTTTGTTACACCAGACCAACATGGCTATCTCACTGAATATATCTATCTATATATATGAATTGATGGAGGAGACCATAGCTCAAAAAATTTGCTTACCCAGATTTAGAATATTACAGAGCCTTGTGGTTAGGCATGGGAAAGGCAGGTGCCAGAAGGAACTAAGTGAGAATCAAAACAAAAAGAAGTCTTGTAAGTGGTCACACACACTATCTGGCTTTTGCAGTTATGTAAAGGATAACTAGGTAGACTGGATGATCTTTTCCTTTCAATCACTTATGTTACTTGCTTATCTTTATTTTATTTATTTATTTATTTAAAGTTTTTATATACCGGCAATCATGAAAACATATCTTGCTGGTTTACATAGAATGGGGGTGCAATAAAATACATAGAACTTAAGAACATAGAACTAGAACTGTGGTGACAGAAGGTACAGTTACATTTAACAAGGTGGCCAAACTTGGAGTAGGAAAAATAGAAAAGAGGATAGAAAATGGTTAAACAATATACAATTTAAATGTAGTATACAAAAATAGATAAATGTTATAAACCCCTTTTCTTTCTCTGGTGCTTTGAAAAATCTAGATTCCAGATCTCTTAGAGACTGAGGTTAGTTCCCATAAAGATTTATTTATTTTATTTGAAACTTTTTCTATACTGACATTCATGACAAAAGACATATCACATTGGTTTACATCGAAACAGAAGAAACATTACATCAAACAGGGGTTACATCGAACAGGGACCAGGGATACTTAAATAATATTGCTAAAATAATATTACTAAAACAAATTAGAAAAAACATTACAACGAACAGGGGTAATTACAACAAACATAGCTCTTCTAGTCCAAAATAATAAATGAAAAATGAACAAGGTGTGAAGCCACAATTGAAAGAAAAAAAAAAAAAAAGTAAAATCTTTCCAATTTTGCATCTATGGAAAAATTGATTAGTGCATAATATTCTAAATTGAACATTACCATGTTTCCAAAGTCACCAGGTTAATAACATCCACTGATTATTATTGTTACTATATTAACACTGGGTTCTTTTCCTTACATCTATAGTTTATATAGATCTAATTGTTGTTGATCTCAATTGAACTTTCCTCCAGGGCACCGTTCAGAGTCCTATGGGAAGATGACTGCAACAGAAATGTCTGTTCTTCTATTTCTTATTACTATACACAAATGACAAACACTAATTTATATGTAAAAAAGAAATACTTCAACAAACATAAGTGACAAAAAAAAAGGCAATGAGTAGGAGGGCCACAAACAAAAATGAAGGTAGTTTATATCACCCATAGATGCTAAAGGGACGAAGGGCAACAAAACTGCACAATCGTTAGAAAGTATAATACCGTGCGCTTTCTAATTTCCACAAAGCAAGGGACTGTCTCTTATAAGTATCCCAACTGCGCTGTGAACATCCTGTAACGTTAGTCAAATGTTTAATTATAGTAGTAGTCACAGCGCCACGCGCACTGCGACGGGTTCACGGATAGCCCCGTGCACACACTGCAGTTACCGATGGGAGCTTAAACAGGACCGTGAGTTACCAATGGGAGGGAGCCGAGGGAAACTGATGGATGCAGAAAGGCAAAATAACTAATTGATGAATGCTGAAAGGGAAAGGTAGCGGCATCAAATTAACAACATAAGCTGGGGTGTGGGTCGACCCCGCGTGTTATGTTATTCGAGAGGCAGAGAGAACCCCCCGAGAGAGTCCTAGCCCTCTGTCAGGTACCAAAGTTGACCCACAAGAGCTCGCGAGGGCTGCAGAGCATGCGCACAGCGGGGCTGGGGGAGGGGGAAATAACGGACAAAGCTCCCCCATTCCCCACCAAATCTCACGGACGGGGGGGGGGAGGGAGGGAACAACCCAGCCCTCACACTCACTGACCAACTGGATACAGCAGGCCGGCAGCCCGCTCTCCAATTACAAAGATTACACAAACAGGTTCAAGTTCACCAACTCGGTGCCAACCGCGGCCCCAGAAAGCTCCAACGAAGCCAAGCGCAGCGCAAAGGAGTGCAAACTCAACCCACTTCCTGAACCTAAAAACTAGCCAGATTTTCGCCTGAGGTAACACCAACAGGCGCATATCATCGAGTCCTCACCAGGCAACTAAGCAACCAACAATCTCTTTTTTTCCGGAAAGGGTACAAAAAAATAAAAAGCGCCCATGAGACAACCTATTAGAAGCTCTACATCACCAAAGAAACTTCGGGGCTACATAGTTATAGAGTGTAAGACGTGTTTACCCACACGCAGTTTCCTCCCCTCACTAACGCACCTGCGACTAACTCCGGCTCCTTCAGCATCCAAGGCAGCGATGTTACCGAGTACTAAGCGCCTCGAGCAGAACCTGCCGCGCGCATACCGCCTCACACACACCTCCGGCCAGCCTCGCGCAAGCGCACTGCCACCTCACCCAGCCAGCGGCAGCGGCAGCGGGTTAAGCTTCGCCTCGAGAACGTTAGTGCCCGGAGCGCAGGTTGTACGGCGTAGGTAGCGCTTACGGCTAATGGAGAATGCTCTCCCTTACACTCTCTCGTTTCTGCCCCAGTCCAAGACCAGGTGCCCGGCTCACATCTCGTTTTAAAAGGTAAATAGCGCCTGCTTGCCGTCTGGGGAAAAGTCAAATTGAAACCGGTGGGTGGGTAATTTGTAGTTTGGTCGGGGTTATTAATCGCTTCTCACTTATGTACAAAAATAAAATTGCAGAAATAGAAACAATGTAAAAGAGAAGTAAACTTTTCGAGCCCCCTTCTGTAACCGTCTCTTTTTCTGTCAGTAAGAAGGCCCAGACAACTGATCCGTGAAGATAGACTTTTATTGCCAGCAAGATGCAGCTAAGACAACGGCTTAGTACAACTGCATGCCACGCCCCCTCTGGAGCAAACCTTTATACACTTTACAGTTCTTATCTTTCACACATGCGTTCTGGTTTTGCTGAACAAACATTTTACAAACTGCTGAACAAGCAATAGCTAGCGTGGTCTCTAGTAGGTGTAGCTTATGATCAGACTATTGTTTCGTCATTTAATTGACGGGTTAGATATTCGCGATAGCGTTCGTATTAATACAATACAAAATATGAATCCAAAATGGAGTCACGTTCACTAAACGTTAGTGCGTAAGTACGTCATTACGTGTTATTTGCGTTGCAAATGTTAGTAAATCAAGATGGCTGTGCGTTTCACTGCAGCATGATGAGACGAGAGGCATCACAGCTGTGCAGTCTTCAGGGGTTCATGGAATCGAACTCCTTCACTTCCAGCCCCTACTCTTCATTTCATGTATTTATATGCTGCTTTTCGGCACCTCAACGCGGATTACAGGCTCTTTCCCTGTCCCCAGAGGGTTTGCACTGCGCAGTTACATAGGGATGTGAATCGTGTCCTCGATCGTCTTAACGATCGATTTCGGCTGGGAGGGGGAGGGAATCGTATTGTTGCCGTTTGGGGGGTAAAATATCGTGAAAAATCGTTAAAAATCGAAAAATCGAAAAACCGGCACATTAAAACCCCCTAAAACCCACCCCCGACCCTTTAAATTAAATCCCCCACCCTCCCGAACCCCCCCAAATAACTTAAATAACCTGCGGGTCCAGCGGCGGTCCGGAACGGGCTCCTGCTCCTGAATCTTGTCGTCTTCAGCCGGCGCCATTTTCCAAAATGGCGCCGAAAAATGGCGGCGGCCATAGACGAAAAAGATTGGAGGGCAGGAGGTCCTTCCGGACCCCCGCTGGACTTTTGGCAAGTCTCGTGGGGGTCAGGAGGCCCCCCACAAGCTGGCCAAAAGTTCCTGGAGGTCCAGCGGGGGTCAGGGAGCGATTTCCCGCCGCGAATCGTTTTCGTACGGAAAATGGCGCCGGCAGGAGATCGACTGCAGGAGGTCGTTCAGCGAGGCGCCGGAACCCTCGCTGAACGACCTCCTGCAGTCGATCTCCTGCCGGCGCCATTTTCCGTACAAAAACGATTCGCGGCGGGAAATCGCTCCCTGACCCCCGCTGGACCTCCAGGAACTTTTGGCCAGCTTGTGGGGGGCCTTCTGACCCCCACGAGACTTGCCAAAAGTCCAGCGGGGGTCCGGAAGGACCTCCTGCCGTCCAATCTTTTTCGTCTATGGCCGCCGCCATTTTTCGGCGCCATTTTGGAAAATTGCGCCGGCTGAAGACGACAAGATTCAGGAGCAGGAGCCCGTTCCGGACCGCTGCCGTTCCGGACCGCCGCTGGACCCGCAGGTTATTTAAGTTATTGGGGGGGGGGGTTCGGGAGGGTGGGGGATTTAATTTAAAGGGTCGGGGGTGGGTTTTAGGGGGTTTTAGTGTGCCGGCTCACGATTCTAACGATTTATAACGATAAATCGTTAGAATCTGTATTGTATTGTGTTCCATAACGGTTTAAGACGATATTAAAATTATCAGACGATAATTTTAATCGTCCTAAAACGATTCACATCCCTAATATTGGAGGAGCAGATCATCTATTTCACAGCGCCCCGGTGAGAGGCTGCTGCAGGGGTTGCCTGCTTCTCTCTTATGTCGGGATACCTTGTAAACCTGGGGATTTTCCCTGTACCTACCAGGATCAGTCCAGACTGCTGGGTTATGCCTCCCCTCCAGCAGATGGAGTCAGAGAGAAAACTGAAAGCACCCCTAGATATACGGGTGTGCCACCTGCCATCCTCCAGTATTTCCTCTGACTCCAGCAGATTGGGAGACACAACCTGCAGTCCTGTCTAGATCCTGACAAAAAGTCTTTCAGGTGTCATTTATTAATTTATTCAGTTATACTGTCTAGAAACATAGAAATGATGGCAGAAGAAGACCAAATGGCCCATCCAGTCTCCCCAGCAAGCTTCACACATTTTTTCTCTCATACTTATCTGTTTCTCTTAGCTCTTGGTTCTATTTCCTTTCCACCCCCACCATTAATGTAGAAAGCAGTGATGGAGCTGCATCCAAGTGAATATCTAGCTGATAAGTTAGGGGTAGTAACCGCCGCAATAAGCAAGCTACACCCATGCTTATTTGTTTTACTCAGACTATGTTATACAGCCCTTATTGGTTGTTTATCTTCTCCCCTGCCGTTGAAGCAGGGAGCTATGCTGGATATGCTTGAGGTATCAGTTTATTCTTCTCCCATGCTGTTGAAGCAGAGAGCCATGCTGGATATGCATCGAAAGTGAAGTATCAGGCACATTTGGTTTGGGGTAGTAACCGCCGTAACAAGCCAGCTACTCCCCGCTTTGTGAGTGTGAACCCTTTTTTCTTCTCCCCTGCCGTTGAAGCAGGGAGCTATGCTGGATATGCGTGAAGTATCAGTTTTTTCTTCTCCCCTGCCGTTGAAGCCAGGAACTATGCTGTATATGCATAGAAATAGAAGTAACAGGCTTATTTGGTTTGGGGTAGTAACCGCCGTAACAAGCCAGCTACTCCCCCCTTTGTGAGTGCAGATCCTTTATTCCACATTTCCTCTTGCTGTTGAAGCTAGAACGATGTTGGAGTCACAGTAAGCATGTGTATGTTTATTTAATAAGGGTATTGTCTCCAGGCAGTAGCCATCATTCTGGTGAGTCACCCACTCTTCATTGGCGGCCTCTTGACTTTATGGATCCACAGTGTTTATCCCACGCCCCTTTGAAGTCCTTCACAGTTCTGGTCTTCACCACATCCTCCGGAAGGGCATTCCAGGCATCCACCACCCTCTCCGTGAAGAAATACTTCCTAACATTGGTTCTGAATCTTCCTCCCTGGAGCTTCAAATCGTGACCCCTGGTTCTGCTGATTTTTTTCCTACGGAAAAGGTTTGTCGTTGTCTTTGGATCATTAAAACCTTTCAAGTATCTGAAAGTCTGTATCATATCGCCTCTGCTCCTCCTTTCCTCCAGGGTGTACATATTTAGATTCTTCAATCTCAATATGTATACCCTGGAGGAAAGGAGATCAATTAGTTACTTCTCTAATTAGTTAAAAAAAAAAAAAAAAGGATATTAATAAGGGACTGTTTTGTTTTGTTATTCTTTCCCTTTTTCAGCGCAGCGTGTTCTTCTGTAGCATACAGGCAGGCTGTGAGAGCGTTGCTCTCTTTTCATTTCCCGGTTAGTGTGTCCCTTTGGTCGGGGGGAAAGTCTACCGGTGGTCCGGTCACCCTCCCCCATCTCTTGTTTCCTGGTTTCTTACCTAAAGAGGGCCTCTTTTTTCTTTAAAAAAAAAAAAAAAAAATTTATTTTAAATTTAATGTGAAGACCCATAAGTCCTGTTGGGGACAGGCTGAGGTCAGTTATAGCCCTAGCCTGCCGCGTGGACCAGGGACGCCGGAGAGGGTGAGGTTTCTTCACCCGGCGATTTTCTTATTGATACTTTTTTGGCGCGAATTGTCTGCTCCCAGCCTGATACTTACTTGTACAGCCTCAGGATGCCCCGATCTTCGGCCTGCACGGCCTGTGGCAAGGCGGGGGCGCGACTCTCCAGGGAGGGTCTCTGCTCCCATTGCATTCCCGGGGGCGAGGGACCCTCCCAGGGGCCGAGCGCAGCCCGCAGCTCCGTTTTTCGTTCCTCCTCGGAGCGTGGGGGAAGCCAGGCAGCCGCGCGGTCTTCAGCCTCGCTCCCCACTGTTAGGGAGCCGGTGGCCATTTTGACCACGCGGCAGCCTGCTGAATCGGCATCGGAGGAGGAGGATTTGTCTCATACCTCTCCTCCTGCCTTGAGCCCGTGCAGCGGATCGGAGGTAGAGGGCCCCCGGGCCCCTCCCCCTCGGGACAACCGCGCGGGGGGCTCCAAAAGGAAAGTACCCTTTTCATCAAAATTTGTCCTACTAATGCATCAAGCGTTTTTGGACGCGGAGGCAGGTTGGGAGCCGGAGGAAACCCCACCCCCCCCCCCAAGGTCCCCAGAGTTTCCCCGGAGCAGGGTCGTTCGGGGTCTCGGGGCAAAACGGGTGGTTCGGATGCAGCCAGACTTTATTCCCTGGGGGGAAAGGGGGATTCCGGGGATCCAGATCTCACCCAGGGATCTCCGGATGGCGCAGGGTCTCCGGATGGCACAGGGGCAGAGGTCTCTGACGCTCAGGGAGCGCTGGAAGGCGATGACCCCCAGATCCTGCGCCTGTTTGGCAAAGACGAACTTAACTTTTTGATCCTTCATGTTTTGAAGGAGTTAGAGATCCCAGCGCCGCAGCAGGACACTGACACTTCCACAGGGGACATAGCTATGGCAGGTCTACGGGCCCCCCCCGCAGACTTTTCCCTTACATGCCAAGGTTTTGCAGCTCGTATCCAAAGAGTGGGAGGTGCCAGAGGCATCCCTGAGAGTCAGCAGGGCAATGAATAAGTTGTATCCCCTGCCTGCAGATTCTTTAGATATCTTTAAGGTCCCTTCCGTGGATTCTGCAGTGACTGCTGTGGTTAAGCATACTACCATACCTGTCACAGGAGGGGTAGCTTTGAAAGATCTCCAAGACCGTAAGTTGGAGGTGATCTTAAAGCGCATATTTGAGATAGCGGCCTTGGGGGTCCGAGCAGCGGCATGTAGCAGTATGGTTCAGCGCGCTACTCTCCGCTGGGTACAACAATTGCTCACCACGCAGGAGCTCCCACCAGCCGAGGCTGAGCAGGCTAACTGTGTGGAGGCAGCGGTTGCTTACACAGCGGATGCTTTGTATGATTTGTTGAGAACCTCTGCCCGCACTATGTCATCGGCGGTCGCCGCTCGGCGGTTGCTCTGGCTTAGACGGTGGTCGGTGGATGCCTCGTCTAAGTCGCGCCTCGCCTCTTTTCCCTTCAAGGGAAAGTTACTGTTTGGGGAAGAGCTGGATCAGCTCATTAAGGACTTGGGAGACAACAAAGTGTATAAGTTGCCGGAGGACAAGCCCCGTGCATTTCGTTCTTTTGGGAATGTACGGTCCCGATTTCGGGGCCAATGCCGGTTTCGTATGGGAAGGGGGGGTCCTTTCCCACAGAAACAGCAGGGTCCCAGGTCGCACCCTTGGTCTCCGTCCTTTCAAGGTAGGCGTCCACAGCGTCCGGGATTCTCGCAGAACTCGTCCGCCGGCAAGCCTTCGCAATGAAGGTGCGCAGGCCCATTCCTCCCTCACCCGCATCGGAGGTCGGTTGTCCCTGTTTTGGGAGGAATGGGTCAAGGTCACGTCGGATCAGTGGGTCCTCGATGTCGTTCGTTACGGTTACGAGTTGGAGTTTGCTCGGCCCCTCCGGGATCTTTTTATGATATCTCCTTGCGGTCCTCCGGAAAAGCAACTGGTAATAGCCCAAACCGTGGCCCGGTTACAATCCCTGGGGGTGGTGGTGCCCGTTCCGCTGGACAAGACCAGAACAGGTCGGTATTCCATTTACTTCCTGGTTCCAAAGAAGGAAGGTACGTTCCGGCCAATTTTGGATTTGAAAAGAGTGAACAAGGCCTTGCGTGTTCCCCGGTTTCGGATGGAGACGCTAAGGTCTGTTATTGCGGCCGTCCACAAGGGAGAATATTTGGCTTCTTTGGATCTGGCCGAGGCGTATCTTCATATCGGGATCAGGGAACATCACCAGAGGTACCTCAGATTCACGATTTTGGGGGAGCACTTCCAGTTTTGCGCCCTTCCGTTTGGGCTGGCCACGGCCCCGAGGGTGTTTACCAAGGTTCTAGTCGTGGTCGCCGCTTCTCTGCGGCGCCAAGGAATTCTGGTGCATCCCTATTTGGACGATTGGCTCATCCGGGCGAAGTCAGAGGCGGAGTGCCGACGAGCAGTCCAGTCGGTAGTACAACAACTTCAGTCATTAGGTTGGGTAGTCAACTTCGCGAAGAGCCAGTTGGTCCCGAGTCAACAACTGGAGTTTTTAGGGGCACGTTTCGATACCTTGAAGGGCAAGGTATTCCTCACTCAGCAGCGACTAGAGAACCTGATGGTTCAGGTGCAGACCTTGCTCACTCTTCCGTTACTGACGGCCTGGGATTATTTGCAAGTCATTGGACATATGGTTTCTACTCTGGAAATGGTGCCGTGGGCTTTTGCGCATATGCGTCCTTTACAGCGCGCTGTCCTCTCACGCTGGGACCAGAAATCAGAGGATTACGGCGTCCAATTACCGCTGTTGGAGCCGGCTCGTTCCAGTTTGACTTGGTGGCTAATCCCGGACAATTTATTACAGGGAGTCGATCTAGAGCCGCCCCTGTGGATTGTGGTGACGACAGATGCCAGTCTGACCGGCTGGGGAGCGGTCTGTCAGTTACGAGCGGTACAAGGCACATGGACCCCTCCTCAAGCCACTTGGTCCATCAACCGTCTGGAGACCAGAGCAGTGCGTCTCGCCTTGCGCCGCCTGCTTCCGTTGGTACAGGGTCGGGCGGTGCGAGTTCTCTCAGACAACGCAACCACAGTAGCGTATATCAACCGTTAAGGCGGCACAAGAAGTCGGCCGGTTGCGGACGAGGCGTCGCTGTTAATGTTCTGGGCGGAACGTCATCTATCCCGCATAGCGGCCACCCACATAGCGGGCGTCGACAACATACAAGCGGATTATCTAAGTCGTCAATACTTGGATCCCGGAGAGTGGGAGCTCTCGGCCACGGCAATGAGTCTCATCACTCGTCGATGGGAAACACCGCATCTGGACCTGATGGCGACTCGACAGAATGCACAGGCAGCACGTTTCTTCAGTCGACGGCGAGAACATGGCTCGGAGGGGGTGGATGCTCTAGTGCTTCCATGGCCTCGTCACATCCACCTCTATGTGTTTCCCCCGTGGCCTCTAATCGGAAAGGTGTTAAGACGCATAGAGTCCCATCGCGGGCCAGTGATTCTAGTGGCCCCGGAGTGGCCAAGAAGACCGTGGTTCGCGGATCTCGTCAATCTGGCGCAGGACGGTCCTCTGCGGTTGGGTCATCTTCAGAACCTGCTTCGGCAGGGACCCGTATTTTTCGATCTGGCGGACCGCTTCTGTCTGGCGGCTTGGCTTATGAAAGGAGGCAGTTAAGGAGGAAGGGATATCCAGAACCTGTCATTTCCACTCTCCTGCGGGCGCGCAGGCCCTCCACCACGCTCGCCTACGCCAGAGTATGGAAGGTGTTTGACTCCTGGTGCGCTGCATCTAAAATTCCGCCACGCCGGGCCTCAGTGGGAGATATCCTTACGTTCTTGCAAGCGGGCTTGAAGAAGGGGTTGGCTTACAGCTCTCTGAGGGTTCAGGTGTCGGCTCTGGGGTGTTTGAGGGGCAAAGTGGACGGGTCCTCTCTCGCAGGTCACCCGGATATAGCTCGATTTTTGCGTGGCGTTCGGAACTTGCGCCCCCCATTTAGACCCCCTTGTCCTTCTTGGAATTTGAATTTGGTGCTCAAAGGTCTTATCAAGGCCCCCTTTGAACCTATCAGGCAGGCCTCGCTAAAGGATCTCACGCTCAAAACCGTGTTCCTAGTGGCTATTGCGTCGGCCCGTCGGGTGTCGGAGTTACAGGCACTTTCGTGCAGGGAACCGTTCTTACGTATTTCGGATGCTGGCGTGTCTCTGCGTACGGTTCCTTCGTTTTTGCCGAAGGTGGTCTCGGCTTTTCATGTCAATCAGACAGTGGAATTGCCTTCCTTCTCGGCGTCGGAACTGAAGTCTTCGCGAGGTTCCGATTTGAAGCGTTTGGATGTGTGGCGCATACTCCTGAGATATTTGGAGGTCACTAATGCGTTCAGAAGGTCGGATCACTTGTTTGTCCTGTGGCAGGGGCCCAAAAGGGGTCTACAGGCATCAAAAACAACTATTGCGCGTTGGTTGAAGAGTTCGATCGCTTCCACGTACATTGGCTGTGGTAAGGCTGTTCCGGAGGGGCTCAAGGCGCATTCTCTGCGGGCTCAGGCGACTTCCTGGGCGGAAAGTCGTTTGGTTTCTAGCCAAGAGATTTGCCGTGCAGCAACGTGGAAGTCCTTGCATACCTTCGCTCGTCATTATCGGCTTGATGTTAGAGGAGCATCAGCTGATTCTTTTGGCAGCAGTGTCATTCGAGCGGGACTCTCGGGGTCCCACCCCATTTAAGGCGGCTTGGGTACATCCCAGCAGTCTGGACTGATCCTGGTACGTACAGGGAAAGGAAAATTATGTTCTTACCTGATAATTTTCGTTCCTGTAGTACCAAGGATCAGTCCAGACGCCCGGCCGTTATTGTCTATCCAGAGAGTCCGCTCCATTAGCCAGTTCTTTTTCAATATTTCAGCACGGTAGGTACTTATCCCTTTTCTTTGATTTTAGAGGGTGGTGCCTTTTTGACGTTCTGTTGATGTTCGCCAGTTTTTGGCATGTGTGAATTTAACTATTTGATCTAGACAGTTGCCATGGTTTATTCGTGGCTAAGTTGGCGGAGGATTGTTTTGGCTTTCTTCTGCTTTGTTATACTTTATATTGAAGGATGGCAGGTGGCACACCAGTATATCTAGGGGGTGCTTTCAGTTTTCTCTCTGACTCCATCTGCTGGAGGGGAGGCATAACCCAGCAGTCTGGACTGATCCTTGGTACTACAGGAACGAAAATTATCAGGTAAGAACATAATTTTCTTTTTCGTTGCATCTCTGAGAGCGAGATGGTGCTTTTGTGTTTTTGGTTAGGAAAAGAGTATAGGTCCTGTACATTCTAGTCGGGATTTAGCTTTTGAGTTTGTCTTTGGAGGTACTTTTCATTTTGGGATTGTTTTGAAGAAAAATGTTTCACCCTTTCTTCCATTTTGAGCAGTGAACATACTTAAGAAATGCCATACTGGGTCAGACCAAGGGTCCCTCGAGCCCAGTATCCTGTCTCCAACAGTGGCCAATCCAAGTCACAAGTACCTGGTGAGTACCCAAACATTAGATAATCACAAGCTACAATTGCTTATTAATTACTGTAATAGCAGTTTATGGATTAACCTTTAGGAACTTATCCAAACCTTTTTTAAACCCAGTAACATTCTGTTGACAAAACTGCAACATTAGTCTCCACTTTGACGGCGGGGTGGGGGTGGAAAGAGGAATTGGATTCAGATGACAACCAACAGGGGCCCTGACTTTTACAGTCTGGGGTACTGATATGCAGACAAAAGGGAAAAAGCACAGGACTGCACATCAAGCAGGCTAATTACCCAGTAAAAGAGAAACATGGAGGTAACCTGCATGGAGTGGCACAGAGCTGCAGATACTACCATAAGAAGCTTGCTGGGCAGACTGGATGGACCATTTTGGTCTTTTGCTGACAAAATGACTATGTTACTATGAAAAGATTACAGTCGGACAGGATGCTTTGGTTTTTTAGTAAAAACAGAGATGGCACGGCCATCCTAGCAAATGAAAGAGGAAACCTATTGGTAAAAAACAAAGAAGTGAAAGGTAGAGGAGTCTTCAACCTAAAAGATGAAATCATCAATTAGGATTGGGAAGAAGAACAAGCAAGTATCAAAGTCTGAAGCAAAAAATATATGTTGTATGAAGATGGCAACCCAGAGAGAAAGAGAACAAACAGATGTGCTAGATAAGAGGATGGAAATGGGTGGAGGAGAAAATTGAAACATCTGATTGTGGCACTGAGCTTTCAGCCAGGATTTGTCTCATAACACACCCCAGCCTTGAGATGAAGGGTGTGGAAGAAGAGAATGCTAAAATGAGAGCAGCAGTTCAGAATAAGGTTGAGGATTTCAGAGAGCAAAGGGATGTCCTTTTTTATACAAACCAAGGGACTACCATAAAAACTTACTCCTCAATCATATAATAATTCTACTCCAGACGATGCAATTCTTACTCTCTGCAAAACTTTATTATTTTCTATTGTTAGCCTCACATCCCACATTATGAAGTCATATGATTGGCAGTTTCATTATACTTCATAAATAAAAATCAAACCCTGAAGACAAGATTAGAAGACAGCAGCAGAATCTCCACTTACCAATGACCTGCACAAGTTCAATGTTACTTATTTGGGAGTCATTGATGCTGAAGGTCTCTTCTTGTCTTACCTCACCCTGCTGGGTGAGGTAAGACAAGAAGAGACCTCACCCTGCTGGGTGAGGTAAGAATCTGTTTCTCTCCACCCAAGAGGTACAACACCCATCTAACCAAAATCTGGAAGAGAGTTTGGACATTTAACCAGTAGCCTAAAGGAAGTAAAAAATGTAAGGGAGAAGAGTGAAGTGGTACTCTATTGCTATCGGCTATTCTGGGATTGGTGAAACGAAGTATGGTTCAGGTACACAGACATCTGAGTCAAGGTATTGTAAACAGAGAATTAAATTGTGATGAGTTACCCAGCCAAGTGTAGGCATCCCAGGAAGGAAACCCAGCTACCACTAAAGTAGAAAGTACCTTTTGTTTATTTATTATTTATTTAAAAATGTTTATATACCATGTAAAAGCAGTAAAGTTTGAGATTATATTGTTAAAACAACCTCCAGCATCACAAATTTAGCAAAATTAACTTTAATGGATGCTGTACAAGGAAAGAGACTTGGAAGAGACGTTATATGACATCTTTAAAGAAAACTTTGAGATGTGTGCCTGAGCTTGAGATCAACATGGAGATGGCAACTGACCCAGAATCCTCTGCTATCTTAGCCTTTCTGGCTATGTGAACTTTAAATGCCCTACTGAGCCTGACCTGGAGGAATTCCAAGGACACTGGGGCAGCATTTGAAGCTGGTGACAATTTGTGATGCCTAATTATAGGGTCACAAGGGCAAAGGTAACCCTCAGGCTAGAATGTTTGGTTACAGGAGCATCTGTAAACACAGCCTAAGATATGAAGATTTCCCTGAACAGCAAAATTTTAACAGAACAAAGGATTATCTAAAGAGTGATGGTAAATGGGCCCCAACTTGGAGAACTGGTCAGGGTAATGTAGGGATAATGTATCATGCTGTTGACGTGACAACCTACATAAATGGTACTCTAGGTGGTCATGCAATTTAAGAATTTGACCTACCGTTAGTACTGTATTGTATTTTACATCAGTTCATCTATACAGATGAGATGCTGGTGGTCAGTTTGTCAGCATCTCCCAAGAATACTTGTATTCCTCAATAAAAAATTATACTTTCTACAAATAAGTACAGTTCTTGGACCCGTGGATAAGCGTCATAAAGCGTGTTTGGTGCATAACACTTTCAGTAAAGTTGTATTTGGAATACATTTTTCAGTGAGATCATTACAAGTAACTTCAATGAGGTTGAAGAAAAGCATCCAGGAGGTTGTCTGGGGATAGGAAAATTCCTTCAGTATCTGAATGTAATCTGCTTTGAAGTGCCGGAAAGGTGGAATATAAATAAGTAAAATAAAAAAACATCCCCACAGCCACCTTTCACTCGAGGCTAAGGCGTGTTTGAGTTGGTGGTGGCAGCTGTGGGGCTTGTGCCTCCAGGCCTGGTAATGGCTTCTAGCACCTCCAGGGGACAGTCAGCAGCTCTCTAGCCCTGCCCAATGGGAGCATATGGCGTGCTGTGACTTGGCCCCTTCGGCGTCCAGGCTCAGGTCAGCCTCGGCTCCTCCCTTCCCTTTCTGCTCTCTCCAGCCATGTCTATAACAGCTTTAGCTTTCTCTGTGCTGGTAGCACGGCCCCCGGCTGCAATTGCCCCCCGTGTCATTTCAGCTCCTTTCTCAGTTTTCATGAGTCCAATATAAATACAATTGTTTTGTTTTTAAAATGAAATAGCATTTTATTTGCTCCTTCCCTTAAAGAAAAGTCACCCATTCCATGCCGCTATCTGAATCTGCCCCTCAAAGTAACATTTATTTGACAGTATACTTGACCCGTTTTACCCCGCCTGCAGCACTATTGCCATTTGTGGCAGAAAATGAGGCCCAGCAGAGCCACTGCAGATCCCATCCTTCAGCAGCCAAGAAGTGGCCTAGAGGTATTCATAAGAGAGGGGGAGGCCCTGAAAGCGTGTGTGTGCGCGTGCTTATCTATGTGAGAGAGAGAGCACCTGTGTGAATGGGATCTTGTGTGTGTGTGTGTGTGAGAGAAGAGCACCTGTGGGAGCCTTGTGTGAGAGAACCTGTGGGAGCAGGAGTGTGTGTGAGTGGGAACGACTATAAAGTTGAGTGCCCCCACCCCCCCCCAATCCATGACAAATTCAGAGTGACTGTAAATCATAAGGTCTAAGGTACTGAGAGCAGGAGATTTTTTTAAAATTCTTATTAGTTTCAATCATAGTGTGCTATTTGATGTTCTGCTGTTTTTGAAATATTTTATCTAAGTTTTGGAAAATTTTATAATTTGTTTTGAGTTTTTAATTACTGGATGTTCTATTCATCAACTATCTTAGAAAAATGTATTCTCTTTACTAGTATGAATTTACTAGTATGAGTGATGTTTTATATTTCCTAATTCTATTGCTTGTTGCTTTATGAGGAATGCTAATGTTGCACTGCATACAACATCTAGCTTGTTGCAGTTTTCAGTTCAATTTTTGTCTGCACATTAATATTTATGCTTTTTGGTCTCTTTGTTCTGTATTTGTCTCCAACAGTTAACTGACACCTGTGTGAATATATTTTGTTTAATCGATGAAGTATTATTTATCATCTGAATAAGATCTTGTATCCATTTTCTAAAATTGATGATGTAACACTCAAATAATTTTAAAGGCAGTTTTGTTTGTCTAAAATGGGCCAGGGATTTCTTTATTGCAGACAGTGCTCTTAGGAGTTTTTCTTGTTATCCCAGGACAAGCAGGATGCTAGTCCTCACATATGGGTGACGTCACTGAACGGAGCCCAGGCGGGAAAGCTTTCTGTCAAAGTTTCTAGAAACTTTTGACTGGCCCTGTGAGGCCACTGAGCATGCCCAGCATGCTATGATATTCTCTGCCACAGGTGTCTCTCTTCAGTCTTCACTTTTCCGCGCTGCCGTTCTCACCGCGGACCGATAGCCCTAACATTTGGGAATCTCTTTTTTGACTGAAAAGTCATTATATTCTCTGTCACAGGAAATTCTCTACCTCGCCGGCTGGTGAGTACTGTCTTTAAAAAAATTTTCGGACGAAACTTTTTCTCACACACACACACGCTCGTTCACGACGGCCGTCGATCGAAAATGGCGACCGGTTTCAAAAAATGCCCGGTCTGCAACCGCAATATGTCTATTATCGATCTGCATTTGGAGTGTGTACTGTGCTTCGGGGAACAACACGATGTCAGTACATGCACCAAATGCGCAGAAATGACAGTCAAGGGAAGAAAAGCCAGGCAAGAGAAGATGGAACACCTATTTTCTCTTCAGCTAATCCCTTCTCCCTCAAAAGCACCGAGGTCGTCTCCGGCTGGAGCAACAAAAAGAGTTTTACTCAAAAAAACGCATCCGGATGGATCCGGTGATCGTCCGTCCTCGCCATCATCTGTGATCTCCACAAAGTCGGCAGAACGTTCTAAAACCAAACATCACCATCAACATCGATCATCATCCGCATCGGTGTCCCAGGACGAGTCGATGCCGAAGCGGCCTAAAAATCAAGACACGTCGCTGTTTGGGCCTTCGCCGTCACAGACATCTATGACGTCATCGATGGACATCGCGGCACCGCCACCGCATACACCATCGGTGTCTTCATACATACCACAGCCAGAATTGTCTACACTTATTAGACAAGCTGTCTTACAAGCTCTACAGGAGCAACAACTTCCGACAGGCCTGTCGATGCCGATACCCTCGATATCGATGCCGATGCCCCCTGCATCGATGCCGATGCCCCCACCGTCAGTATCGATGCCGATGTTTGTTCCTTCAACATCGATGCCAGTGATAACACCGATGACAACAATATCTTTCCTTCCAAGATCCTCGACGGGTTTCATAACTACCACACAGAGGCTCCAAACACAATCTACATCGATGTTATCTCAAATTCCATCGATGATCCCAACGACAGCATCACTGCCACAACCTGATCAACCTCTGGAAGTCCAGGATGAGGCATTTTACCGTCGCCTCCTACAAAGGTATCAGAATGTCATCGACAACTTACCACTCATCACACCAAGGACAACATCTGCTGATATTTTCATTGATGATCCACAACCTGGACCTTCAGGGCTTCACGTCCCACCAACACCAGTGACTCAGACAACTTACAGGGAAGATTCAGAAGACTCCTGGGATGATGAACCCTCTCAATTTTCATCAGAGGAGTTCATGTCCAATCCTCCTTCTCCTGACAGAAGAAAGAAATCACCCCCAGAAGATCTTTCCTTCTCATCATTCATACAAACTATGTCTGATTCCATTCCATTTAAGTTGACTGCTGAAGAGGACACAAGAGCACAAACTCTTGAAGTATTACAGTTCATGGATCCACCCAAACAGGTACTAGCAGTACCTGTACATGAAGTCTTGCTGGATCTTCAGAAGAGAATCTGGGAACACCCAGCTTCTATACCTGCAGTCAACAAAAGAGTAGAAACCACCTACATAGTTCAACCAGCTCCAGGGTACCACAAACAACAATTGCCCCATCAGTCTGTCGTTGTGGAATCAGCGCAAAAGAAATCTAAACGTGTGCGCCCACATTCCTCCATCCCACCAGGCAGGGAGCACAGATTCCTAGACACCATGTACCCATGGAATCAGAGTTCCATGCTGAGCACAAAAATCTCTGCATACCAACTCTATGTAACTCAACACCAGAGAAATCTCTGGAAAGAGATGGAACAATTCATCACTTCCTTGCCCACTCAATTTCAAGAGCCTGCTCAAGCAATTATATCAAAAGGTCTTGAGGCAGGAAAACACAAAGTAAGAGCAGTGTATGATAACTTTGAAACTGCTTCAAGAACAGCAGCAGCAGGAATCACTGCTTGCCGGTGGGCCTGGCTCAAGGCATCTGACTTCAGGCTTGAGGTACAAGATAAGCTTGTTGACCTTCCCTGTCTCGGTGACAATCTCTTTGGAGATAAAATTCAAGGGGCTGTACAACAACTCAAAGATCATGAGACACTCAAACAACTGTCTCAAACCCCTCAAGAACCTGCTAACCAACCTTCTCGTCGTCCTCCACATAGGGATGTGAGATGTTCTTATTACAGGCCACGCAGGTACTACCAAGAAACAACTAGGGGTAGATCTGCCAGGCCAACACAGCGATTTCAAGCCAGACAATCCAGACCTGTCTGTCCACAACCTCCTACACAGACAGGGCCTGCAACAGGCTTTTGAGGACTACACCAGAGAACAGATTCAACCTTGCAATCCCAAGCCAAATCTTCCAGTGGGAGGCAGAATATCCCTTTTCCACACAAATTGGCAATCCATAACCACAGATCAATGGGTTCTTTCCATAGTCGCCAGAGGTTACAAACTAAATTTCACCTCCATTCCTCCAGAGTTTCCACCAACATCCTGTCATCAACAAAACTCTCAACTTCATCAATTACAAACAGAATTATCCACCCTTCTGAGATCCAAGGCCATTCAACCAGTGCCCCGGACACAGAAGGGCAGAGGATTCTACTCCAGATATTTCCTCATTCCAAAGAAAACCTGAGGCCTACGTCCTATCCTAGACCTCAGAAATCTCAACAAATTTCTAAAGAAAGAAAAATTCAGAATGGTTTCTCTAGGCACCATGCTTCCACATCTTCAAGCAAGAGATTGGCTTTGTTCTCTGGATCTTCAAGATGCTTATGCTCACATTCCAATATACCCTCCTCATCGCAAGTACCTGCGCTTCACAGTAGGCCACCAACATTTCCAATACAAAGTTCTGCCATTTGGACTGGCCTCTGCTCCCAGAGTCTTCACCAAATGTCTAGCAGTAATAGCAGGACACTTACACAAAGAAGGTGTCCATGTTTTTCTATATCTAGATGACTGGCTCATAAAGAGTCCATCTCAAAAGGGAGCAATAACTTCTCTCAACAGGACAATTGCTCTTCTTCACTCCATGGGGTTTCTCATCAACTATCAAAAATCCCATCTCACTCCAACTCATCTACTTCAATTCATAGGAGCAGAGCTGAACACCAATCTAGGAAAGGCCATTCTACCTATAGAACGAGCAGAGGCCCTCATTCTACTAGCAAAGTCCATTTCCTTACGGACACAAACCACAGCTCATCAGTTTCTGATACTGCTAGGTCACATGGCCTCCACAGTTCATGTTACTCCTATGGCAAGGCTAGCCATGCGAGTTACCCAATGGACTTTAAGGTCACAATGGATCCAAGCCATTCAACCACTCCACTATCCAATTCAAGTGAGCCACCAACTAAGATCATCTGTACTTTGGTGGACCAACAAGGACAACCTGTGCAAAGGTCTACCTTTCCAACAACCAGTCCCAGAGATTATTTTAACTACAGATGCATCCACCTTGGGATGGGGCACTCATGTAGACAATCTCCACACACAAGGGACTTGGACAAAACTCGAAGCAACATATCAAATCAATTTTCTGGAACTTCGAGCGATACGTTACGCACGGCATGCGTTCCAGGACTGCCTTTCACACAAGTCTGTTCTCATCCAAACAGACAACACAGTTGCCATGTGGTCAACAAACAGGGAGGTACGGGCTCTTATCTCCTTTGTCAAGAAGCTGCACAGATTTGGGGCTGGGCCCTGAATCACTCAATGCTCCTTCGAGCCACTTATCTGGCAGGCATACACAATGTAGTGGCGGATCGCCTCAGTCGTCACTTCCAACCACACGACCAGTAGCGACCAGGATATTTCAACGTTGGGGGTCAACCAACAATAGACCTCTTTGCTTCACATCTGAATCACAAAGTGGACAAGTTCTGTTCTCTGCACAAACAGAACAACCAACCAGCCAAGGACGCCTTTGCTTGCCCTTGGAACTCAGGCCTACTATACGCGTATCCTCCAATACCGCTCATAACCAAAACTCTAGTGAAGCTACAACAAGACAAGGGGTCCATGATACTCATAGCCCCGTATTGGCCTCGACAAGTATGGTTCCCCACACTATTAGACCTCTCAGTCAGGGATCCAATTCGCCTGGGAGTAGCTCCCACTCTCATAACTCAGGATCAGGGCCGGTTACGACATCCCAACCTTCAGTCCCTATCCCTGACAGCATGGATGTTGAAAGCTTGATATTACAACCACTCAATCTTTCATCTCACATATCTCAAGTGCTTATAGCTTCATGTAAACCTTCCACAAGAAAGAACTATTCTTCTAAATGGAAGAGATTCACTTTCTGGTGCTCAGCAAAAGATATAAATCCTTTCACTTGCCCCACAGCTTCTCTACTGGAATACTTATACCATCTTTCGGAATCTGGTCTCCAGACTTCCTCTGTAAGAGTACATTTAAGTGCAATCTCTGCTTATCATAACAAGATAGGAGATGCACCTATATCCACTCATCCTCTCATAAGTAGATTTATGAGAGGTCTCACTCACCTTAAACCACCAATTCGAAAACCCGTCCCAAGCTGGGACCTGAATTTGGTACTAACAAGACTCATGCGCTCTCCTTTTGAACCCATTAATTCCTGTGATGTTAAATTTCTCACATGGAAGACTATCTTCCTCATAGCCATTACCTCAGCTAGAAGGGTTAGTGAGTTACAAGCACTTGTCACATACGACAAAAATTATATAAAATTCCTACATGACAGAGTGGTTCTCCGTACACATCCAAAATTCCTTCCCAAGGTAGTTACGGAATTCCACTTGAACCAATCCATAAATTTACCCACATTTTTTGCAAGGCCTCATTCCCATCCAGGAGAAACAGCCTTACACACCCTGGACTGTAAGCGTACACTTGCTTTCTACTTAAATCGTACTGCAGTCCACAGAAAATCCACTCACCTTTTTGTTTCTTATGATCCAGACAAACCGGGTAAAGCAGTGGGTAAACATACCCTATCCAATTGGATAGCAGATTGCATAGAGTTCTACTATGAACAAGCGGGCCTTCCTCTTCAAGGGCGAGTAAAGGCACATTCAGTAAGAGCAATGTCAACTTCAGTAGCACATTTTCGTTCAGTGCCAATCCTAGACATATGCAAAGCAGCAACATGGAGTTCTCTTCACACTTTTGCAGCCCACTACTGCTTGGACAAAGAAGGAAGACAAGATTCAGCCTATGGACAATCTGTCTTAAAGAACTTGTTTCCAGTTTAATCCCAACTCCTTCTGCATCCAGTGTTCTGTGATCTTCAGCTGACTCATTTCAACAACAATACTTTACTGTTGCCTCAGTACAACATGACTCAGCCTCTAGCTCGCTATTCACCCATATGTGAGGACTAGCATCCTGCTTGTCCTGGGATAAAGCAAAATTGCTTACCTTGTAATAGGTGTTATCCCAGGACAGCAGGATGTAGTCCTCACAGAACCCACCCGCCACCCCGCGGAGTTGGGCCTCAGACTTTTATTATTTTATTTTGCTAACGCTTTATGCTATATAACAGACTGAAGAGAGACACCTGTGGCAGAGAATATCATAGCATGCTGAGCATGCTCAGTGGCCTCACAGGGCCAGTCAAAAGTTTCTAGAAACTTTGACAGAAAGCTTTCCCGCCTGGGCTCTGTTCAGTGACGTCACTGCTGTCCTGGGATAACATCCTGCTGTCCTGGGATAACACCTATTACAAGGTAAGCAATTTTGCTTAATGTCTTATAGCCAAGTTTCCAGATGACAGGCCAAGGTATGCAGAGTTGAAGGGTGTGCTCTACTTTTTGGTTATTTAAGAAAAGTTTGAAGTTAGATTTTTTTTTGGCTTCATTGTTATTTATAGGAAAAACAGATCTCTTCATGTTTGTATTTCTGAACGTTGTTTAAAACTGTTGCACATTGCTTGAGTAAAGGACATGATTTTGGTACTTTGAAATGTGTTGCACTTGATCAGATAATCAGGAACCCAAGGGGTGGAGACTGGGACAGATTACTTTCACAAGTATAGCAAAAGTGGATTTTTCACTTAAAATCTTTTGAACTGATGGGTTTGAATATGTAACACCACTTACCTCCAAGCACTACTGGCAGAGCATCCTGCACCTGCTGCATTCAAGGGTCGCGTAAAGTATTTCCTGTTTTCCTTAAGTAACTCATATAGGCCTGTCAGCCAGGGGCTTCCTGATGCTCTGGCTGATGGCTTCACATCCTGGCCAGGTATATCAGGAAGTCCCTTGCAACCAGTCAGTGCTTTAGCAACAAGTCCCCTGCAATGCTTTGTTCCTGACCCACTCCTTGCCTTGTATTACTCCAGTCCTATTCTTTGCCAGGTCTCTTGCCTCCTTTCCTTGTTTTGCCTTTCTCTCTGACTGCCGTTTGGATTTGACCTTTGCCTGATCTGTGTCTGCCCTGAACTTGGCCTGGTTTTTGACTTTGCCCGCCTGCACTCTACAGAGCCCCACTTAAGTCCTACTGGCCTCAGAACCCAAGAGTTCAACCTGTGGAGAAATAGGCTGGTACAGGCGAAGCCTAGCTCTTTTCCTAGTGTTAGCGTGTCTGCCTGCTGTCAGCAGGAGCTTAGTTGGTTCGCCAGCCAGACAAGGGCCAACCTTGGCACAGCCCAAAGGACTCACATTCCATGACAGAATAGCATGGTACAATGGCCAGCATTATTTTTTAGGAAATGAGACAGCACCACAGTATTTATTCCTGGGGGAATTCTGCGCACAAAAACTTAAAATTCTGCAAACTTTATATTGGTCAAAATAACACAATTTACATGACAGTCTTTAAGTAATATCATACGCACTAATCAACACATGAGGATTACTCTTGACTCCTTAAAAAGTAATCTATTTTTCTAACCCAGGGAATTAGTATCAGAATGTGTGCTCAGTCGTTCAGGCTCTTGCCCTATACAGGGCTACAACCATTTTCATGGTAACAATGGCACTCAATTTTTACTTCATTTACCAATTCCCATTCACTAATGCTTTTATTTTTATTTAGCTTTATTTTTAAATTTTTTATATATATACTTTAATATTACTTATCTTTCTGTGTTCATTAAAAACCACTCCACACCATTCCGTGAACATTTCTCAAAACCTCGTCCCGTGACTCCAAATTGCCTGCCTATAAGGCAATACAACCGTCCGCTTTTTTGTGACTATTAAAACCTCCGACCTCCCGCCATTGCAATGTTTCGGCAGCACGTCTCGCCTGCTTCATCTTCCTAGTCAAAAGCAAAATACCATTCTTATTGACATACTATTCCCATTCATAGAAAACTTATACTTATTTAACAAAAGCCATACAACATAACAGGACTTACTTGTTTAGCTGGCCTTTCCCGGCTCCTCCCCACAGCACAAAACCAAGGGCGTCTCTATGCTCAAAAGGAATCATCAGCACTTCCTGATATTTAAACTTCCCTCCTACCCTCAAAATCTCACCAATCAAAAAAGTCGTTCAGCACTCCAACCAATCATTCACTTTCTACTGTTTAAATTGCAGACCACGTATCCTGACGGTTTAAAGATCCACTTGTGTTCTTGTTGCATTAACTTTAAATTAAAATTGCCTCCCCGTACATCCTGCTTCCAAACTTCTAGCAGTGTGCATCTCATGCTACTAAATAAATGGCCCTTCTCAATGCAGTGTTGTACCATCGGTGCTTCTAGCCTCATGCACTTTAATGCGCTCCTATGTTCAATTAAGCAAGTTTTTAAACTTCTCACTGTCTTCCCAATATACACTAATGTGCAGGGGCACCAAATCGCATAAACAACTCCTTGAGTAGTACATGTTGATCTTGCCCGAGGTTTATAGAACTGTAACTTCTCTATTGGAATGCTGATGTTAGAACAAGCATTCTCACATACAGTACAATCATTGCATGGAAAATGACCGGTGTTTCACTACCTGTGCTTGAAACGTTTTAAACATGGAGTGAACTACTAGGTCCTTGATGTTATTTCCTCTTTTAAATGCCATCCATGGCTGCTCTGCGAACACCTGATGCACTTGTAAAATATGCCAGTGCTTTTTTATGCTGTCTACTACTTTTCCTATGCCAGCTGAAAAAGGCGATACACAGGTCAGTTTATTCTTTTTTGTTTTTGATTGAGGAGTTAACAGAAACTCTCTATTATTCCACCTAGCGCGTTTCCACGCTTTTCGAATCACCTTCTCTGGATATCCTCTACTCAGAAATCTTTCTTTCATCTCCTTCGAACGTGCCTTAAATTCGGCAGTCGTTGAACATAACTTTCTCAACCTTAAAAATTGTCCGAAAGGTATGCTATGAATTAACTGTTGGGGATGATGACTCGAGTATTCCAACAAGGTATTTCTATCCATTGGCTTTCTATATATTGAGAAGAAAAATTCATTCGATCTGATAGCCACTAGGATATCCAGAAAAGGCACTTCCTTATTACCAAAAGTGTGGGTAAACTGGAGAGAGGGATCACAGGAGTTTAGCCAATTCATGAATCGTTCAAACAACACTACCTCTCCAGACCAAACAATGATAATATAATCAATGAAACGTCGCCAGAACAAGATATTATCACTATAAGGGCAGACTTTCAACCAATGCTCTTCAAACCACCCTACATAAAAGCTGGCCACACTTAGGGCCATCGTGGCTCCCATAGCTGTTTCCCCTATTTGTTGGTAATATATTCCATCAAAAATGAAAAAATTATCTTTCAAAGCTAAACTAGCTAATTGAATTACAAAAGAGACAGGGGTACGTGTTCTAATTCCAGTTTGATTCAAGATATTCTCCAACACTCTCAATGCCCCATCCTGAGGTATATTAGTGTACAATGACACTATATCAATTGTGGCTAAAGAAACACCCTCTAATGGAATACCTGCATGTTCCAAGGTGTTCATTAAATCACCTGAGTTACGAATATAGGAGGGAAGCTTTGGAACCAGTGGCCTAAGAAAAGTGTCCACAAATTGAGACAACGGTTCTAATAAAGAACCTCGTGCCGATATAATAGGGCGTCCAGGAGGTTTATCCAGGCTCTTATGAATCTTAGGCAGGTGATAGAACACAGGAACTCGTGGATGGTCAACCTTCAGGAAACGATATTCTTGCATTGTGATCCAATCTTGTAGAAGAGCCTCCTCCAATAACTGATCAATCTGCCTTTTAATCAGTTTAGTGGGATCTTCTTCCAGCCGTTTATAAAATTTATTTTCTGATAGCTGTCTCAAGGCTTCATCTCTATATTTCTCACTATCCATAACAACCACCGCCCCTCCCTTATCGGCTGACTTTACTACCAATTCGGTATCATTTCCTAGATCCCGTAGGGCTTGACTTTCCTGTAATGAGATGTTATGGAGCCCTCTATGGTGTTGATGTTGAACATTATCAATATCTGCCTGTACCAATTTAGAGAAAGTAAATAATACCGGATCAATATTCCCAGGCGCCCACCATGAGGATTTAGAGTAGACCACTGATTCGTCCCTCCTATCTGCTCTCGGTTGATCATGAAAAAATAACTTCAATCGTAAACTTCTCACAAACTTGTTGGAGTGCTGAACGACTTTTTTGATTGGTGAGATTTTGAGGGTAGGAGGGAAGTTTAAATATCCGGAAGTGTTGATGATTCCTTTTGAGCGTAGAGACGCCGTTGGTTTTGTGCTGTGGGGAGGAGCCGGGAAAGGCCAGCTAAATGAGTAAGTCCTGTTATGTTGTATGGCTTTTGTTAAATAAGTATAAGTTTTCTATGAATGGGAATAGTATGTCAATAAGAATGGTATTTTGCTTTTGACTAGGAAGAATCCCCTGAAGCAGGCGAGACGTGCCACCGAAACATTGCAATGTCGGGAGGTCGGAGGTTTTAATAGTCACAAAAAAACGGACGGCTGTATTGCCTTATAGGCAGGCAATTTGGAGTCACGGGACGAGGTGTTGAGAAATGTTCACGGAATGGTGTGGAGTGGTTTTTAATGAACACAGAAAGATAAGTAATATTAAAGTATATATATAAAAAATTTAAAAATAAAGCTAAATAAAAATAAAAGCATTAGTGAATGGGAATTGTTAAATGAAGTAAAAATTGAGTGCCATTGTTACCATGAAAATGGTTGTAGCCCTGTATAGGGCAAGAGCCTGAACGATTGAGCACACATTCTGATACAAATTCCCTGGGTTAGAAAAATAGATTACTTTTTAAGGTGTCAATAGTAATCCTCATGTGTTGATTAGTGCATATGAATATACAGTGTGAGGACAGTAGCCCTGTAAATTAGAGTCTTTAAGTAATGACATTTTAAATTAATACAGAAAAAATGTATTATTTAGAGATGCAGAATTTCCCTAGAAATTCACAGTAAGAGTGTCCCTTCCACTCACTCTCCCTACTCCCCTGGCCACTTTACCCTCTTAGGCCCCAACTTCTCCATCTGCCAGTATCTCTCCCCTCCACCTCTAGGCTCAACCCCTTCCACTCTATCGCCAGTCCCAGAATTTGACTCCATTCTCAGTACTGCCCCTCACACAGGCTCCCTCTGTCTCTCCCTCTCTCACACACATGCTCCCTCTCTCTAGTGCACATACACATCCCCTGATACAGGGGCCCTCTCTCTTGCATACACACCTACACAAGCTCCCTTTCTCTCTCACGCATACACCCTCACAGGCTACCTATGTCTCTCTCTCATGCACCCCTTCACACAGGCTCTCTCTCACACATACACAATCCCTTCACACAGACTAGCACACTCACAAACACACGATCCCTTTTTCATACACACCAGCTCCCAATCTCTAACACGCATACACACTCCTTCACAATCTTCTCATAGCCTCCCTCACTCTGGCACACATACTCAAGCATCCTTCCCCCCCCTGCTCTCTCTCACACCCCTCTCCCTCTCCTCTCACACACACACACACATTCACTCTCACTGGGGCCTTCATCTTCACAGCGAATGGCGCACCGGGGCCTTCATTCATTTTGGCAATTCTGTGCAGGGGGGAATTCTGCACAAATTCTGCACTCCGCAGTAGCGCAGAATTCTCTCAGGACTAAGTATTAGTAATTTAATTGTTTAATGTTAGCAAAATGTTTTCAATATGTCAGCAGTTGAATTGTTCGTGATCTGTAATTATTCAATGGTGGTATAGATAATTTTGTTTTATAAATAGCTTCTTCACTGTGCATGCATAAGGGTTTTTTCACAAGCAAGCTTTGAGAGCATAAATGACATGAGGCAGGTGGCACCTTATAGATTTACCAGTTTATTGAGGCATGAGCTTTCGAGAACAGAGTCTCAAATTGGGCACATCATTGGAAGCAGTCTGTATAAAAGTCCAGTCTTGGACCTGGAACGTCACATAAGGAACCAATATACCAATGACCATCCAAATGAACAGGATTTCTCCAATTATAGACAAGCCATCTACCTCAAAAATTTCACCATGCTCAAGAAGAAGAAAGGGATAAAACTAGCCAGTACCACACCTTGTCAAATAACAGATACCCCAAACCACATCAACATCATTAATCTGTACAAACACACACTCAGACAGGCAGAGGAAGCTATCCTTGCACAAGGACTCCTTCTGCCCAATCAAATTTACACAATTCTGCGATGATTTGGAATCCTGCTTTCGCTGCCTCCAGCTCAAAGAAATCTTCTATACCAACCAGCACACTTACACACAGCCTCACATGGAAGATGATGTTGACATACCCTCCACCTACTCAGAACATAAAAAACAAACTCCCAATGGTCACTCTTAGATGGGTGAGACACTGGACTTTTACATAGAATGCTTCTGATAATGTGCCCAAACTATGCTAATTAATAAATAGCATCACTTGCCGCACAACCTCAACCACATAGAATGAGAAGCCAACCATTACCTCCAAAAGAACGCAGCTAATATTATCAAGGAAGCTGTCCAAGGAGTAGCTGTGATTGTCACGAATAAATTGGACTATACTCAAGAAGCAAGGAGAGAACTCTTCAGTACTAGATTTTACAAGTCCCTGCCCATAGACACTACTGGAGAACACCAGAAGGAACTACACAAACTCCTGAAGGGATTCCTCACAGGAATACACCAATGGAATTTCATGGACACACTTCAGGAATCTCAACCAGATACCTTCTACCTATTACCCAAAATGCACAAACCAGGGAACCCTGGATGCCCCATTGTTTCTAACATCAACACCCTCACAGTAGGAGTGTGTAGCTACACAGACTCCATCTTCAGACCCTATGCCACTAACCCCTTTGCAACACCATAGATTTTCTGAGGAAGCTCCTTTCTATTGGCGACCTCCCAGACAATACTGTTTTGTCAACCATGAATGTTGAATCCGTTTACACCAACATCCCTCACAAAGACGGATTACAGGCTATCTGGAATATCATCCTAGATGCCAGCACAGCAGATCTGGCCAACAAACTTTCCCATTTTGTTCTCACGTACAACTATTTCAGATTTGAAAAGGACTTATATCTGCAAGTCAATGGCACTGCCATGGGTACCCGCATGGCTCCAAAATATGCCATTTTCATGGCTGATTTAAAACAATGTTTCCTCAACTCCTACACCCAGGAGCTGCTCCTCTACCTAAGGTACAATGATGACATCTTCATCATCTGGACCCATGGACTTGAAGTACTTAAAGTATTCCACCAAGAATTCAACAAACTCCACCCCACCATCAATCTGAGCCTGGAACAATTCACACAGCAAGTCCACTTTTTGGACACCACTGTCCAACTACATGAGGGACACGTAAGAACCACATTAAACTAAACTAGAAACCCCCCCGAATGCCACACAAACCTACATACCTTCAGCTTTCACCCACCTCCTACCATCAGGTCCAATGTCTGCAGCCAAGCCCTACAGTACAGTAACATCTCGGAGATGGACTCCCATCTGGAAAAATTAAAACTGACATTTTTGGAATTACCATACCCATCCAATGAGGTAAAAAAAAAAAAAAAACAGATCAACAGAGCCAGACAAATACCCAAGAACACTGCCGCAAGGTCATCTCAAAACAGAAAATAACATAACACCTCTGATTGTTACCTATAGCTCTCTGTTTGTTTATTTATTTTTAAATAGTTATTACCTGCCCTTCCCGCGTTCAGTGCACTGTTCTGTTGGTACGTCTCACTCTGCATGTAAAAGTGGCCCCTAACCCCTACACTACTACCTAAGCCTCACCTCAAGTTACTAGGTGGGCCTCCTATAGTAGCATAAATAGCTGCTTACTAATGTGGTTCCCCATAGGCTCTCTCTCTCTCCCCCCACTTTCTCCTCTCTGCCCTTCCCCACCCTAAAAATGCCCAAAATGGAATTTGTGAAAAAATCGCAAATTGCATTATGGGCATATCGCATGACATCACACAGCTTAACACAATGGAAAAAGGTGTAGTTATTTTCAGCGTTAAAACTGTGCGATATCATGCGTTATGACTTTGCAAAGTGCGAAGCCAGCCCACTTTTACAAAATTCCCGCCCCGACTCCTCCCCAATCCCTCCCCTTTTAAAAATTAGCATCGCACTATGCTTTATGGTGCTTTTCACATGTGTTAAGGCGTTCTTCACATGCAAAAACTTCATAACACGAGTTGATAAATGACCTTGTTAGTTACAAGTGAAAAGGAATCCTGTAGCTGTTTTTGTCTTGCCATGTGATTAGATTTAAAAGATTGATCACATTTTTCTTTATGTGAGATTTTATTTCTACAGGTGTTGCATCAGTCGGTCTCAGATGGCTTCGACCCTTATGCCTCACCTTTTTCTCTGCTCTCCCCACTAGCCTTGGGAAGATGGCCACCACCGCATCTGCAAGCCACTCTCTCTGGCGTCCCCAGAACGGCTAAGGTGTTGCCTTCCGCCATGTTCCTCCCAAGGGCCTTCTAGGGTGCGCGTGCTACCCACATCTTTATTCCAGCTATGGTGCGAATCTCGGGGGCATCCCCCTCGAGTGACGTCACAACATCCAGGTATTTAGCCTTCACTTGTTTGCTAGCTCATTGAGTTTGCATGGATTGGATTCGTCCGGTCTACACTGTTCTGCCGCTTCCGTGCTGCTGCTGGAAGCTCTCTCTCTGCCCTTTGGGGTAACTGCTAACCTGGGTACCCGCTCCTCGGGGGCCCTTCCTTTTCTTTCAGGTGCCTCGCTCCCCGAGGGCCTGCTCTCCCTGCCTTGGTGCCTGGAACCATCTACTTCTGCCTGGTGGAAACCTTCAACATTACAGCTGCCATCTAGTGAGTAATCTAATTCTCAGTCTGTCTCATCTACAGCTTTGCCGTGCTGGGGAACCTACACCGGAACCTCCCTATATCACTTTAGTGAGATGGGTCCCCTCTACCGAGGGTCCCTGGACTGCTACTTCAGGACCTGCTCACTACTGCCACCTCTGATGGCTTATATCTGCTGTATAATAAAAGACAATTCAGTGTTTGTGCGTCCTGAGTCTAATCCAGTACTGTGGCTCCCCAAGGGGCTCCTCCCCATGGGCGTGGTCATCGTCCACAGTACCCAAGAATCCACTCAAACACCTCAAAACCATAACAGGTTAACAAGATGTCTGCTCTGCCAGATGCAGAATCTAAAGAATTTTCCCCAGTATTTTAAACAGATCTGTTCTTTTTTTTTAATTCTAACTTTTGGTTTAATTTTGGATCAATCCAAATACTTTTGGTCTAATTTTTTAGCTCAAATTTTTGTTACTTGTTGTCTGTCTTTATGTATTGTTTGTGTGTCATTACACATGAAAACAGAGTTTGATGAGAAGAATGCAATGAATGTAGTCAGTTAAGTGAAATATATGTCTGTGTAATGTCTGAGCACCTAAGTTGTTTGTGGTTTTGAATATTATATGTCACCTTATCGTAAAATGGGAACATTATGCAGATTAGTAATAGTATATGTAGGGATTATTAGAAGCAGGGAATTATTGACATTATGGAATTTTCTTATTGGTTAATTTGAATTTGTTTTGCTCTTTTATATTAGGCCTTAATCCGTAACACACACATCTAATTTAACGATGAGATGTTAGAGAAGCGCCGTACTGTGAGAACTGTATACAGCATTTGTCATTGATCTCAGAAATCATCCCATCCTTTGCCACAGAAAACATCTTGCATACTTCATTTTATGGACTGAAGTACTCACACTTTATACGCGATGTTCTATCTTCATGTTTTTCTGTGGGGGGTGGCCTTACTTACTGTTTTCCTTTGTTTTATGAGGGAATATACCTTTATTGCTGTTATTATTGTTATAACTGATTGTCATAACGAAACATTTTTATGATATCTAGTTACGTATCTACTAGAAGATGCCATTATTTAGATTTTCAAGTTGATAGTCTGAATTAATGCAGTTTTTATTAGTCCTTATATCTCTGTGTTCATGGCCAGCAAAATATTCTCTCTGTATATCTATCCAATATTCAGATAATAATTTTTCTTTTTAGAGAGAACTACAATAGATTTCTGCCACAAGAGGTTTGTTTTCATTTTTTGCTTTGCACAACTGGTGTGTGGGGTAATATATTTAATGCACCTGAGTTTAACTGTTCCAGCTACCTAAAATATGAGTAGCAAGCTGTGCACAATAGGAACTGCTAAGAAACAAGTTTCTAAGCCAATACTTCACTGCAGGGTGGAGAGGCACTCAAATACCTGCAAATGTGGAGCTGTTGTTGCACAGGCTATGGTGAGCACAGAAGGCCTGACGTTGAACACACAATGAAAGGTGGTATATATAAGAACTAATAAAAATTGCATTAATTCATATATATATATATCCTGATGAGTTGGATGTCCCCCAAAAGTCAGAGAGGCCAACCATGAGCACGGCTACCAGCATGGAGATTGATCTCAGTATCTTCTGTTATCAGTTGCAATCGCCATGGACGCTCCAGTAGGCCAGAGGTGTGCTTGCTAAAGATTTAAATTTGCCAGATTTCTGGGCCAGGTAAACACCAGGTGTGCTTGAGCTTAGATGGGGCTTAGGTATAACTGATGAGGGTCATGTGATGACCAATTAAACAGACACCAGTGGACTAAAAGTTTGGATTTTTTACCCTGTATTATATCCCACATTATATTAGGCAGGAGTCACTGTTCGGAGGGTGGTTGCAGATACCTTTGATTCCCTTTCTTTCCCCTGTTGTGGCCTCAGCTCTGTTACTAGATGTGTGCTGATGTCCTCTAGTACCTGCTGCAGTCTCATGCTGCCCTGTTCTCTTTTGAGACTGCTTGTGAACCTTGGTTGGTTACAGGTTCACCAAGGTTCAAGAGGGAAATGTATAATTCTGACTGCTGAGCTAGGCCCTACTAAGTTTGTGCCAACACATGTCAAATACATGCTATGCTGTTTGCTGTAAGGGAAGCAGCTAATTACAGCCTCAGGATATTTATTTTTATTTATTTAAAAACTTTTCTTTACCATCTTTTAGTGATATACCATCACAACAGTTTACAGATAGGCATGTAAATAAGTTTGCATTGTTTTCTAAATTATCTAGTAGGTGCCAATACATTTTCGGTTACATGATTCAAATAATATTGCTATATGGAATGTGGATTGGAAATTCCATCAAACATGAGATATACTGTACTTTTCTTAAATTAATACTTAAGTATGAGAAAAAAAATAAAGAATAAAGAAAGAAAGCATATATGTTATTTGGTGATTTTTAACTGTGTTTGAGAAAAGAACTCCTAATTCATTAGTATTACCAATGGCTCACATACAATACATGTGTGGTCTGTGGAAACCAGCTACAAAGGAAAGTGAAGATAATAAGAGATGATCGATGTCTTCCTGCAAGCTGTGGGAAGATAGTACAGAAGGAGAACAAACATTTGGACATTAAAGAAAGAGAATGAATGTTGGGGTGCAGGTGGTCTAGGGAAAGGAAGCCAGGCTAGAGTGAGGCATTTAGAAATGATCAATACTTGGCAAAAATAACTAGAAAAAAAATGTATAGAAGCCTTGTAAGATTGTGACATAGGCAAGGAGGGATCTTATGCATTCCTCCTTCCCAGACACACATAGGGGTAGATTTTAAAAGCCCTGCACGCATAAATCCTGCCGGATTTACGTGTGCCGTGGGTCTATTTTGCATAGGCCGCCAGCGCGCACAAAACCCCGGGGCTTCGTAAAAGGGGTGGGAGGGGGTGTGTCCAGGGGAGGGTCTGGGGGCGTGGTGACGGTTCGATGGCGAGCCAGGAGGGCGGTCCCGAGTCCCCCGGTACTGCGGCCTGTGCCGGGGGATGCCGAGGCGGCGCACGCAAGTTACGCCTCCTTCAAGCAGGCGTAACTTGCACAACAAAGGTGGGGGGGGGGGATTTAGGTAGGGCTGGGGGATGGGTAAGGGAGGGGAAGGTGGGGGGACGCGGAAGGAAAGTTCCCTCCAAGGCCGCTCCGATTTTGGAGCGGCCTTGGAGGGAACGGAGGCAGGCTGTGCGGCTTGGCACGTGCAGGCTGCCGATTTTGCGCAGCCTTGTGCGCCAACCCCGGATTTTATAAGATACGCACAGCTACACACGTATCTTATAAAATCCGGCGTACTCTTGTTGGTGCCGGTTGCGCAAACAAGTACCCTCATGCATACTTTTTTAAGATCTACCTCATACTGTGATGGCAATCATTTATTTCCTATAATAAACATTTTACTACATTTCTAAAATATCTCTGAGTCTTGTGTCTGGTATATGAGAGCTAAAACCATACAAATGAAGAGATAGCAATATTCTAAGCTCAGGTGAAACAATATTCAACAGCATGTAGTATTTAATGAAAAGACCCATATTAAGGCAACCAAATTCAAATATTTGTTGAAAAATATGCCTCACCTTCAGGTCAATACAGGAGCGGCTCAAGGCAATCTGCTGCCTGAGGCGAGGAATGAGATGGCGCCTGTCCCTTCTCACACATACACTGTCACATACATACTCTTATACACACCCACAACCTCTCTCACAGACACTGACACACACTCAGGCTATAAAACCCTCTCTCCTCTCCACCCCCCCCCCCCCCCCCCAAGCTCTTACTCCTCTGGATTCTCTCATATACACACACACGCTCTCACTCTCACTGACTTCCCTGACGTATACACACACACACACACACATTACCCAGATAATCTCCCATTCATTCTCTCACTGCTCCTCCTCACTCTCCAGGCATGCACACATTTGTTCCCCCTACATACACAGAACCCAAGCAGGCACCAATTCATTTACCCACTCACACAGAGGCTCTCACACTCCCATTCACACACACACAAGGTCTCCCACACCCACATCACCTCTCACCTACACACAGGCTTTCCCCTCCAACACACCGCGCACACATACAGAAGCATACATATACGTACATAGGCAGGCAGTCACCCACGCACGCTCACAGGACCTAGAGACTGTTTTTCAGCCTCCATGTCCTCTCTTTGGTCGCCAGTCTCGTGACAGGAGATGGCAATGGGAAAAATTTGACTCCTGCTGCCCGGGGTTGAAACTGAGCGGATCGGGCAGGGGTTTGGTTTATCTCTGCCCGATCTGAAGTTTGACTTTAGAGGCAGGGTGAGGTGGCAGCTGTGGTAGAGTTGTTTTAGAAGGACACTTTGCCGCGCCAAAATTCTGCCACCTGAGGCCACCACCTCACCATGCCTCATGATAGAACTGCCCCTGGGCCGATACAATAGAGACGCGTGGAAAACAGCGCCCACTTTCCTAATGCATGCCCAGCCACCTCTCCAAGGTGTGCAATACAATATTTAAATGAGGGGTCATCCAAAAAAGGAGGTGCTAGGGAAAATTGCACCTCCTTGGCAGTGAACGCCCTTTTCCTAATCTGACCGCCGGCACTTTTTTTTTTTTTAACTTTTATTTTTTTAACCTTTTGGTTCCTCCGACTTAATATCGCCACAATATTAAGTCGGAGGATGTACAGAAAAGCAGTATTTTCTGGTTTTCTGTACACTTTTTTTGGGCTGCTCAGAAATTAATGCCTGCTCTGGGCTGCGTTAATTTCTGAGCATTAAAATGTGCGGATCAAGTGCACTTTTTTTTTTTTTTTGTATCTGGGGAAAATAGCTAATAGCCTCATCAACATGCATTTGCATGCGATGAGCGCTATTGGTTTTGGGAGGGGGGGGTTGGACGTGCTAAACTGCTTATGGCATATGGGGTTGTGGACGCGTGTCAAACAGTGTGCTCCGCTAAGGGCACCGTATTGTATTGGTCTGCTTGTGTATGTTGAATACTTGAAAAGAGATTTTGCAGTGCAAAACAGTGAGAGTACTTAAGAGTGGTAGAGGACTTTTGGTGTTTAAGTTCCACTGGAAAATTCAATGAGATCAAATAAATCTGTGAAAGATATTGGTCATAGGAAAAGTTTATTCTTATTAAAATAAAACCTTGTTACAAATTATTTTTGAAAGACAGAAATGGCCTACATAGCTATATCATTTACTTCCATGAAAAATAAAAAAAAATAATCTACATTCTTCAGAAAATACAGTGAGTCAAGAAAACTGCATTTAAAATGTATATCCTAAGGTTCTTGCAGTGGTTTTCAAACCCAAGCATGGGATGTTGCAAAACCTTTTGGTTTTGTCTCGGCAGTTTCTTCATCTTCCTTTGTTCTTCCATCCCAATCAGAACCAGGGCTGGAATCTGGTGCTAGGTGCTATTTTGTATCTCTATCCCTTAATAAATCCCTTAATAAATCTAGCCATTGCAGTGATCATGCTGGGCTAGGGCCTAGTGTTATAATTAAGCAATGGTCATGATTTCCACCCCCACCCAGGGTCTGTGAACACTGCCTCCACAGCATCCCTAGCCTCAGCTGACCCAGGGACTGGAAGACGGAGTCAGGGATCTTCTACATGGTAGTGCACATACTTACCATCTGAGCCACTGGATTGGCCTCTAAACATAAAAGTTGACTGGCCCATGGGGGGTCCCCCAGGACAGGTTTGAGGACTTCTGATCTAAACTGAGAAAGTGCTCAGCTCATTCACTGTAAGCATGCACATGTCATCCACTAAGAAACTATGACATCTTTTATAGCTTCCCATGAGGTTCTATTGCCGTCAGATTTCGTGGGGAAATCTGCATCAGCCTGTGCCAAAGTTTTGCACTCTAGTTGTTTACTCCTCCTTGCAAATAAAATCAAAAGCAGAGGTTCTATTTGCAAAACTGCTTTCTTAGGAGCCAGAAAGTAGAACCCCCGCCCCCTAAACAGAATCCCATGTACCTTCCAGACTCTATTTATTTTCCTACTGGTGCATTTGTATCTGTCTGCCCTGTGTCCTCCAGTGCTCAGAGGCTGAGTAACAAAGGAAAAAGTAAGAAGGTAGGCTGGTTTCCAGCACAGACCACTGGTCTCCTGAGGTGTGCTGCTAGTCCATGCCAACTTTTTTTTAAATTAAGGTTTTTAAATTTATTTTGGGTTTCTGAATACACACTTGCATTCAAATTCTTAAATATAAGCTTTATGTACAGTATGCACTATTTTTCATCTAACAAAGACCACTTTAATTCCAGTCTTTTATGTTGGGGTTTTTTTTTTACTCTGTGAAAATCACAAGTTTTTGTTTTCTTCAGGTAGTTTTGGGGGGGGAGAGGGATCTCACAGCCAACATCAGTTTCCTGAGAGATAGCAATCAATTCTACTGAAGTCAGGGGTCAAAGGGAAAAAGTGAGGATTCTAATATTTATTTCTGGCCTGCCCCCCTCTCAGTCTTCCAGTTCCCCATCCAACCCTTCATCCTGTCTTTCAATCTTTTCCCGTTTCTTCCTTCCTCCTCATCAGTGTCTTCTTAATTGCATGCCTTCCTCTCTCCCGCTCACCTTCTTTTTCTCTAATATTGCCCCCATGCCTTGCCATGTTTATCCTCTTTGATGATTAGAAAATACATTCTGAACAGAAGTGTAAATCTACATCGGCTCGAGGCAATGATGATGAAGAAAGAATTAATAATTCTATAAGGAAATAATATGGTGACAGTGATACAGAAATATATGCAAAAAACATTTGTATATGTACCAGAGACAAGACCAACAAGTAGAACTGAAGTAAAATTGTGGGATCTTAAAATCTGATCTAGAAAAGTGTATACATTGAAGAAGACCCACAGTGGTACACTTTGGGTCAAATTTAAGTTTTGGGCAAACACAAAACTTTGGAAAAAGGTAACAACTCAATTTGCTTGAACAGTTTTAAAACTGTGCATCTTTGGTCCAAAACCTTAAACTTCCTGCCACTTCTGGAGGAGGGTGGTGGTCAGCTCTATAGTTCAAGACACAGCACCACATGGTTGGGGTGCAGGAAACTCAGGTTCAAGTCTCCTTTCTGTCTGAAGTTGGGGACTCTGCAGAAGTGACAATCTCAATGCTAGAGAGGGATGGAAGTAGGTTGCCATTTTTGTGGCACATTAATAAAAATAATCAGAAACAGAGGCCCTGCATTTATTTCTTGGGAAAGTTAAGCAAACCTTTTTCATGCAACTTCATAGATTGGCTCCAACTCTGGCTTCCATAACATATTAGCTTCATAACAATATGTATGACCCTCGATATATCTTTACAAATGTAACTCCCATACTTGCATTTCTCCTTATTGAGTCATGGGCTAACCTCAATACTGGGACTATGTGTCTGATATCACCTTTTCTTTCTTTCAAATCCCCAGCTGTAGGGTTCTCTGTATGGGGAAGGATAAACTGCCTAGGCCTTGAGCGTTAATTATGTCAATTTCAAAGTACAATAAAAGAACCAGATGGACATTTTCACTGGTGTTCCAACATTAATGTCGTAAATGAAGCACTTGTTCAAAAGTGATCTGACACAGAATACACTTTCTTCTTGGTCAATCTATAATCCAGAAATAAATACTTCAAACAACAACTGTGTGGTCTCTCTGGTACTGGGGTCTGCCTCATTCCCTCTTGAAATGTAGCAATTTCACCAACTATTCCATTTGGAACTTAGGATCTGTCAGAACAAAGATCCTCCCAAGTTAGAATTCTTTGTAAATAGTATCTGTCTATTAATAATACTCTGATTGAATCCTCTCTTTTAGTTGTACTCCTATCTCTCTTCTGTACCAGTTAGGTACCTCTTCTATTCTCCTTTGTATACTGAATGGGCATCTGTTGTGGATGAATACTTTGGGGCAGATTTAAAACACCCTATGCGTGCCAGGCCTATTTTGCATAGGCCCAGCAACGCGCACAAAGCCCCGGGACGCACGTATGTCCCGGGGCTTTGTGAAAGGAGGGGGGCAGGGGCGGGACCGAGGCCTCCAGCACAGAGGCCGTATTGGGGGATCGCTCACCCGCAGCCGGCCAGCGTGTGCAAGTTAGTGTAATTTACAAAATAAAGGTAGGAGGGGATTTAGGTAGGGGTGGGGGGGCGGGTTAGAGAGGGGAAGGGAAGGGGGGACTCGGAAGGAACGGGGAAAGCCATCGGGGCTCCCCTAAGGCTCGGCGCACACACATAGTGTGCACCCCCTTGCGTGCGCTGACCCCGGATTTTATAACACGCGCGGCTGCGTGTGCATGTTATAAAATTGGGCCTACATTTGTGCGCACCAGGTAGCGCGCACAAATGTACCCCACGCGCGTATGTTTAAAAATCCAGCCTTATGAATGTCCCTTCTTTTCCTCTCTCCTGCTTTCCTTGCCTCTGTTGGATACAGGATGCACATCATTTCTCCTTCTCCAGTATTCTGGCCAAGAAAACCAGATGGGAAATAAATTCCCAAACAAAAAGGTGAAATGAAGGATGGAAAAACATCCCCTCATACCAGGAACAGAATCCCTCAAACCCAGTTTCTTCATTGCTAGATAACCACAACTCTAGTATTCATTCTCCACCTGGGGTGAACAGAGTATTTCACATGTTATTTCACACATATTTATTCATGTCATTTGATAACAAACTAATATTTCAAATGCTTTTGGTTTAAATAATCTGTTACAATTTTGAGCTTATTTTTAGAGAAAGAGGCAGTGTCAGGCATGTTAGGGGTACTAGAAAGTGCCAATACCTATCTCATGTTCTTGAAACTGCTATTGCATAATTACTCTGATATTGGTACTCATTTTTTATTGTTACTTGTTTTTCATTTTTGCGGTATTTCACTGTTTTACTGTTCCGTTCCTCTTGAATTGTTGCCTGTCACATGCTTTGAACTCTTACGATGGAAAAGCATGACCATAAATAAACGATGATGATGTTAATGGACAAGTAAATATTTTTCAGTGGAAAAGAAATTCTGGAGGCTGACAAGGGGCAGGAATAACATGGGGAAATTTCTTTGCAGAAAAGATGATGATTGCATGGAGTATCTTTCTAGTTGAGAACTCAACAGAATTCAAGAAATCATGAGATAGATACAGAGGATCCTTACATGCAAAAATATTCAGCTAAAGCCTGAGACTGTAAATTATGCTGTCTTGCATCAGGAATGAGCAGGCTAGATGGGCCTTTTCTGTCATCATTTTCTGTCATTTTGTGGTATTGCTTGCTGGGTGTTTGTAAACTTAAATAGAGTCTCCAAGATATGGCTTTCTTCTGGACATTTGTTCTCAATGTTATTAATGCTCAAATTAAATCATTGTTTAAAAAGCAGACAGAAATAAGTCACTGTCATAGCCTACTTTGTTCCATAACCGATTGTTAACACCAAAAGGAAAAACAAATTTCATCATCTGCCAACATAAGCTATGGAACCCTTGGATTTGTCCTATTCTGCATTTACAACAAGAATCTTCTAATAGTGAAACACTGTGCATTTCCAATTAAATATGTTTATAGTAAAAACAAGCATATCAAATGTCATGGACAGCAATTTTCTAATCGCATTAAGAGATTTAGATATAATTTTTGTCCAGGTAATGCCAATATCCTATTTTGGTCTAGATATATTAAGTGTTCAACCTTCACTATTTTATAAATACTATAAATATTAATGTTCTGTAAAATATTCCAAAATATACAGACAAGTGAATCTTTTTTTGCTTTGATGTACTATGATTTGCAGTTTTAAGTTTGGAGGCCATTCATTTCTTCTACCAGTAGAGGGCACCATCTTCCAAGCAATCTGAGCGGTGTACACTGGTTTCTTCTGAGGTTTTAAAGGTCATTTTCATAGTTTGATAAGAATCTAGAGACCAAACATAAAAATATCAATTAAAAAAACTGCAGAACTGTATTGGCAAATTAAATGTGATCTACAAACATTCTGTAGTGAGCTATTTAGATTATTAGAAAAAGTTTGCAGTTAGACATGGGAAAAGGAGAGGTGCTGAGTTGGAACTAAATAAGGGATAGTGCATGCTCATCTACCCAAAAGGGTGGCATACAAAGGAGGATGACAAATACTGGCTTGGATAGAAGTAATTTTGTACAAATGGGCCTCCTTTGCAGTTGGCAGCTGGGGTACATCCATGGCAATTGGGACAGGAATAACTAGGCAGACTGGATGAGCCAGGTGTCTTATTATGATGTTATCTAATCTACAATATGGAACAGCATGCCCTCGGATCTACGCCAGGAAGATTGCCACAAAAAAGTTAAGCAAACCTAAAAAACCTGGTTGTTTAAAAAAAGCATACTATTAACTGACTGGGTCTTCTACTACTCAATTATGTCGCCGTCACCGTCCTACCCCCTTCCCCCACCCCCTCGCAGCTAGAAACTTTCCTCTTGTTAAGTATTACTCGATGTATATTTTTAGTTGCCTAGTTTATGGGTAAACCTCATTACCTATTATATCAGTTTACATGTTGTATTGTAAAGCGCCTTGCTGAATTATTGTTATCTGTAAACCGAGGTGATGTGACACACGTGCCGCGATATATAAAAATCTTTAAATAAATAAATACTACTATTTTAGAGGCAGTCTTATCCTTAAAGGGACATTATATCCCTCTTCCCTGCCATCATAAACAATTATTAGATTTGCTTCATAAAAAACGATAACATCCTTAACCTTACTGGAGTTGTTAGATCAGTGAATTCCAACCTTTTAGTAGCTATGCTTCATCTGACAGAACCTACAGTATTTAATAACTCATTAATCCAAGTTAGGAAGTGTGGTGGCTGCACTTTCCCTCTTTTCAGCCACCAATCATCTACATGGATTTAAATGCAATGGGTGCTATCCAGTACACTTTTGTTAGGGGCAATGCGTTTTGTCAAGTGTTATAATTAGTGAGGTTTGGGTGGACCCATGGACAACTGTGGCAGCTGACGACCGCCCACAGGGGGAAGGTCCCGTGAGGGGCCACAGGTCAGGCTCAGCTTAGGACACACAAAGATTGATCTTTTAATTAGACTGTGGTGAAGCCCACCAGAGGTGGCAGTGGTGAGCGTAGAAGTAGCCCGCTGGGGCTAGTATCCCTCAGGTGCTGGAACAGCGACTCCTCCGGTAGCAGTACTGTAGTGGAAGGAACTGAGAATAATGAGTACAGTGGAATATGCACAAAGCCCCAGTATGGAGAACCCAGGATAGGACGAGCAGGCCCTCGAGGAGCGAGTACCTGATCCCTGAGAGGCTTGAAGGTAATGTACTCACACCAGCAGTTCCACGTAGGAGATGGCACTAGGGCTGGAACGGAGGCAGGCCCTTGAGAGCGCGTACCTGATCTCTTAAAGCAGAAAGGCTTGAAGGTAATGTACTCACACAGCTGTTCCACATAGGAGATGGCACTAGGTCTGGAACAGAGGCAGGCCCTCGAGGAGCGAGTACCTGGTTGCAGGGAACAGCTCTAAGGTGAAGAAGGTAAGTACTCACTGGTGTTGAAGATAGCGAATCCTTCCAGGCAGAAGAGAAGGTAGGAGCAGGCAGCGAGTCAGGGAACAAGGGCCCTCGAGGACTGAGGACCGGGTTCCTGATAGTGACCTGAAAAGCAAGTGAGGCCCCCGAGGAGCGGGTACCCCTTAGCGTTTAGAGTCCAATGGAAAGAACTGGAGAGGCAGAGTAGCTGGGTACGGACAGCAATCCCATCCGTAAGAATCCCCTTGCTAACTCAAAGGCTAGCAAGCATTATAAGCTTTAAATATCCGGGCAGCGTGACGTCATCACAGGGGGACGCCCCTGAGGTTCATGCCAAGTAGGAAAATAAGAGTGAGGGCTGGCGCGGTGTGCGCCGCCCTAAGGTACCAGCGGAGCATGGCGGGAGGCAGCACCCAAGCCGGTCCGGGGAAGCCAGAGAGGACGGCAGGCAGATGTCCGCGGCAGCCAGGTGTCCATCCATAGCGAGAGGAGGTGCAAAGAAAAAGGTAGGTGGAGTGAAGCCGTCGGGAAGGGCGGTTGCAACATCGAGCTAATCTTCTTCCTCTCTCTTTTATCAGAGGTGGGTTGGGATCACATTGGATCAATGGGTCCTGGAGGTGATACGAGAAGGATATGCGCTGGAGTTTTGCAGAATTCCTCTGGACATGTTCATGGTCTCTCCCTGCCACTCACCGCACAAGAAGCAGGTAGTGGAAGATACATTGGCAAGGCTCCTCAGTGTGAGGGCTGTTGGATTCCAGTGCCCCGTCTAATAAGAACATAACATAAGATATGCCATACTGGGTCAGACCAAGGATCCATCAATTCCAGTATCCTGTTTCCAACAGTGGCCAATTCAAGTCACAAGTATCTGGCAAGTACCCAAACATTAGATAGATCACAAGCTACTATTTATTGCTTATTAATTACCATAATAGCAGTTTATGGGATTTTTCCTCTAGGAACTTATCCAAACCTTTTTAAACCCAGTTACACTAACTGCTGTAATCACAATCCTCTGCTAATAAATTCCAGAGCTTAACTGTGCGCTGAGTGAAAAAGAATTGTCTTCAATTGTTTTAAATGAGCTATTTGCTAACTTCATGGAGTGCCCCCTGGTCCTTCTAATACGTGAGAGAGTAACTAACCGATTAACATTAATTTGTTCAAGTCCTTTCATGATTTGTAGACTTCAATCATATCCCACCTCAGCTGTCTCTTCTTCCAAACTGAACAGCCTTAACTTCTTTAGCCTTTCTTCATTGGGCAGCCCTTTCCAGGCCCCTTATAATTTTGGTCGCCCTTTTCTGCACTTTCTCCAGTACAGCTATATCCTTTTTTGAGATGTGGTGACCAGAATTGCACACAGTATTCAATGTGTGGTCTCACCATGGAGGCGATACAGAGGCATTATGACATCCTCAGTTTTATTTCCACTCCCTTCTTAATAATTCCTACATGGTTTGCTTTTTTGATCACCACAGCCACACTGAGCTGACGATTTCAATGTATTATCCACTAGGACGCCTAGATCTCTGTCCTGGGTAGTATCGCCTAAGATAGGAACCTAACGTTGTATAACTACAGCAAGGGTTATTTTTCCCTATATGCATCACTTTGCACTTGTCCACGTTTCAATTTCATTTGCCATTTGGAAGCCCAATCTTCCAGTCTTGCAAGGTCCTCCTGCAATTCATCACAATTCGCTTGAGATTTAACTACTCCACATAAGTTTGAGTCAATCCACAATTTTGATCATCTCACTCGTCGTGCCCTTTCCAGATCATCTACTAGATAAGGAAGCCCGACCGACGTGCCCGCAAATGTGCAGTAGAGAGCAACTCACCGCGTCATGCGAGCACGTCTGTCCAGAGTGCAGCGTGTCCAAAAAAAAAATGGGCGCTGGGTCCAGGAGCAGAAGTGGCGGCAGCGAGGAGCAGAGCGGGAGGGAGCAGTACCAGCAACGACAAGCAGGATCGGCGGCGATGACGATGCGTGCGAGGGAGGGAGCACCCCACGTCTGGCCCGGTTATGGATGAGCTGAAAGGGGAGGGGATTGAAAGAGGGGGATGGAGGAGAGAGTGAGCAGAGCTGAGGGGAGGAGGGAGGAGAGAGTGATGGGAGGGGGGGAGAGAGTGAGGGGAGGAGGGAGGAGAGGGTGAGGAGGAGGGAGGAGAGGGTGAGGGAGGAGAGAGTGAGGGGGAGGGGGGAGGGGGAGGGGAAGGGAGTGGGGGGGGGGGAGGAGGAGAGGGTGAGTGGAGGGGGTGGGAGGACAGGGTGAGCGGAGGGGGGAAGGGAAGGTGAGAGGGAGGGAGAATAGAGGGAGGAGAGGGTGAGGGGAGGGAGACTAGAGGTGGGGGGTGAAGGTGAAAGGGAGGGAGGGGGGGAGAGAATGTTATGGGATCGTGTGGGAAGGAATGGACCGAAAATTTTTTTTTAAATGGTTGCCCGTTGTTACGGGCTTTAACGGCTAGTTTATAAATATAATAAAAAAGCACCGGTCCAAGTACAGATCCTGGAGGACCTCCACTGTTTACCTTTTTCCACTGTGAAAACAGAGATATTTAAATCCTACTCTCTGTTTCCTGACTTTTAAACCAATTTGCAATCCACAAAACGACAATCACTAGCCCATGACTTTTTAGGTTTTCTTAGAAGCCTCTCATGTGACACTTTGTCGAACACCTTTCTGAACAATCCAAATACACCACATTTACTGGTTCACCTTTGTCCACATGTTTATTCATCCCTTCAAAAACGTGTAGGAGATTTGTGAGGCAAGACTTCCCTTGGATAAATCCGTATTGGCTGTGTCCCATCAAACCATGTCTGTCTAAATGTTTTCTGATTTTATTCTTTATAACAGTTTCCACGATTTTTCCTGGCACTGAAGTCAGGCTCACCGGTCTATAGTGTTTCCAGATCACCCCTGGATCCCTTTTTAAATATAGGAGTTACATTGGCCCTCTTTCAATCTTCAGGTACATTGAATGATTTTTAATGATAGGTTACAAATTAATTGAAATAGGTGTGAAATTTCATTTTTTTATTTCTTTCAGAACTGAGGTATATACCATCCGGTCCAGGTGATTTACTACTCTTCAGTTTGTAGATCTGGCCTACACATCTTCCAGGTTTACCGCGATTTGGTTCAGTTCATCTGAATCATTACCAATGAAAATCTTCTCCGGAACTGATCTCTCTCCAACATCCTCTTCAGTAAACACTGAAGCAAAGAAATCATTTAATCTTTCTGCAATAGCTTATATCTTCTTTAAGTGCCCCTTTAACCTTTTGATCATCCAACAGTCCAACCAACTCCCTCGCAGGCTTTCTGCTTCGGATATATTTTAAAAGTTTTTATTGTGAGGTTTTGCTTCTATGGCCAACTTCTTTTCAAATTCTGTCTTAGCCTGTCTTATCAATGTCTTACCATTTAACTTGCCGATTGCTTATGCTTTATTCTATTTTCTTCTGATGGATCCTTCTTCCAATTTTTGGAATGAAGATCTTTTGGCTAAAATATCCTCTTTCACCTCACCTTTTAACCATGCTGTAATTGTTTTGCCTTCCTTCCACCTTTCTTAATGCGTGGAATACATCTGGACTGCACTTCTAAGATTTTTTTTTTTTTTTTTTTTTAACAATGTTCACACCTGTTCAACATTTTTTACCTTTGTAGCTATATCTTTCAGTTTTTTTCCAACTATTTTTCTCATTTTATCAAAGTTTCCCTTTTGAAAGTTTAGCGCTAGAGCCGTGGATGTACTTACTGTCCTCCCCTTCCAGTCATTAATTCAAATTGATCATATTATGATCACTATTGCAAAAGCAGCCCCACCACCGTTACCTCTCTCACCAATCCTGCGCTACACTGAGAATTAGATCTAAAATTGCTTCTTCTCTTCATTGGTTCTTGAACCAATTGCTCCATAAAACTGTCATTTATTCTCAAGAAAATTCGGGGCGACATTCAATTTATTTCATTGTGGCCAAGAAAGAGGGATTCTTTCATCCCATCCTAGATGTCAAAGGTGTCAACCATCATCTAGTACTGATAATAGATATGAGCCTCCATCATTGGGGAGCTCACTGTCAGGAGCTGACAATGCAAGGACGCTGGGATGAAGAAAAGTCTCTCTGGAACATCAATCATTTGGAAGCCAGGGCAGTCCGGCTGGCATGTTTGCAGTTCGGCTACAGGGTTCAGCGGTCCAGATAACATCTGACAACACAACAATGGTGGCGTACATAAATTGGCAGGGAGGAACCAAGATATAACAAGTGTCGCAGGAGATAGATCGCCTTTTAGGAATGGGCTGAACTACATCTCCAGATGCTCTCAGCCTCGCATATAGCAGGAAAAGACAATGTAATAGCACACTTTCTCAGCAGGGAGAGTCTGGACCCAGGAGAATGGGTACTATCAAATGAGGTGTTTCAGTTGATTCCAATCGCTGGGGACTCCTGTTTTGAGACCTGCTGGCAAATTCTCACAGTGCAAAAGTTCTGCGATTCTTCTCAGTCGCAGGAGAGATCCAAAGGTCGTTGGATGATAGATGCCTTGGTGCAGAAAGTAGCCGGAAGACAAGCTGCTAGGTGCCTTTTCCTCCATGGCGGCCCAATGTTGGGCAGATTAGTCTGAAGGGATTGAGCGCCACAGAGGGATGGTGCTCTTGGTTGCTCCAGATTGGCCCAGATCCGTGGTTTGCGGATCTTGTGGTGGTTTCCTGCGGAATCACCCCTTCGGCTTCCGGCGCACAGGGAATCTGTTGCAGCGGTTCCTATTCTTCACGAAGATCAGACTTGATTTTTTGTCTTACAGTATGACCCTTGAAAGGGCTTGCTTGCTGAAAACGTGGATACTCTGTGGCAGTGATTTCCACCTTCCTTTGGCCTGGGTGCAGGTTTTGGCAAGTGTTTGAGCCTGGTGTGAGAATAGAGGTATTTTTCCTTGTTCAGTCAAGATCCCGCTTATTTTGGAATTTTTGTAAGATGGCTTGAATAAAGGCTTGGCACTTAATTCCTTAAAGGGAAAAGTAGCAGTTCTCGTCTGTTTCAGAGGTCAGGTGAATGGTGGTTCTTTGTTGGCTTATCCTGATGTGGCCCGTTTCCTGAAAGGAGTGAAACATCTACGTCCTCCTTTGCGGTTTCTGGTGCCCTTATGGAGTCTTAATTTGGACTGGATTTCTTAGTGGGCCCTACATTTAGACTATTGCATAACCTGACTTTGCAGTTTCTGACCTTGAAAACAGTGTTTCTTGTGACAGTTTGTTTGGGTATAGAGTTTCCAAACTGCAGGCCATGTATTGCCGGGATCCATTCCTCTGGGTGACTCCAGGGGGCAGTACAGCTGTGTACTGTTCTTTCTTTTCTACTGAAGGTGGTCACTGACTTTCACTTGAATCAGTCTATCTCCCTGCCATCTCTAGACAGAGAAAGAAATGTAGAGGCGTATCGTCTTGGATGTCAAGAGACATATTGTCCGGTATCTGGAGGTTACTAACCTTTACGGAAGACGGATCGCCTGTTTGTCCCTTCACGGCGATACTACGCAGGGAGAGCCAGCAATCGCAGGCTACCATAGCTTGCTGGATTAAGGAGATAGTCACGACTGCATATGTTGATGCTGGGAAGCTGTTACTAGCCAGGTCAGGGCTCATTCCACTAGGGCTTCAGCGGGAGTATCATGGGCAGAAGTGAAATTGTTGTCTCCCGTCATTTATAGAGCTGAGACATGGTCCTTGTTACACACTTTTTCCAGGTTTTATCATCTGGATGTAGCCTTTGCACGTGCCAGTTTTTGACTGGACCATGGGTCGCCTCACGCCCTATTCATAAGTAGCTGGGATACATCCCACTTATTCTGGATTCATCTGACCTGGACGATGAGAGAAATGAGAAATTACTACTTACCTGATAATTTCCTTTTCTTTAGGACAGTCAGATGAATCCAGCTTCCCTCCTTTGGCAACTGAATGGTTTGTATTATGATCCTCCTCCATGGCTATGTGTTAAAGGGATTACTGGTAAATGTTTGTCACACCTCCACCTAGACTAGTGATAATACATTTTTTCAGAGCTCAGGGTTGGCTGAAGTACTGAAATGGTTCTCTATTTAATCAAGTTTGCTAGTCTGGACACAGTTGCTTTTTGAAGAGAATACTGGGCAAGCTGATGTCAACTGCAGGGGTATATATATACTGTGAGTCAGTTGCTCAGTCTCCATGTGCCGGTAGAGGCACATACACCCACTTGTTTGGATTCATCTGACGTCTAAAGAAAAGGAAATTATCAGATAAGTATTTAATTTTTCATTTCTATCTTATAGGATAATCAATTTCAACTTGTGTTTCAATAGAAGACACAGTTCAGGAACCAACTGTTTCTTAAGTCCAAGGACTTCTTATATGGCGTTAACTGTAAGTAGGATATATAATGCAACCATATTCACACTTACCTCACTCAGTAAGCCCATACAGGAGATTCAGAAAGGATAGACAAACGAATAGCCAATATTTTTCCTAGTGAAAGGGGAACTACCCCTTCTGCTCTGCAACTCCATTTCACAATGTACCTGAGGGTATAAAAAACAAATCACTGTAGGTTGACACATAGTACCTTATGTAGACTTATACAGACAGTTCAATTAATGTCATTTGCCCTGTAAACAGGAGGTCATAGGTCGTGAAAGACAGACTACCAGAATGGTGCTGCATCTGCACTAAAAGATACCTAGAGGAGAGACAGAATATATGATAGAGATATTAAAAATGCCTTAAAAGGTAGTAATTATATTATGAAACTAGCTGGAATGGGATTAGCTTGAGTATATGGAGGTGGGAAAGTTGTTTGTTTTGTTATAGAAAAAATACAGAATCTAGTGGTTGCTAAATATGTTTACGTAGAATTGGATACATTTTTAATAATCGTGCCATATAGGGACATGTAATTTTCAAACCAGTGCTAATGCGCACATATGTTGGTTCCGCACCCAGGGACACGGCCATTTTAATACATACGCGCACATATGTAACATATGTTACAAAATAGCCTGGCCGTGTGCACCACATTTTAAGTGGATGCTCGCATGTGTGCGCAAATCCCACTTCTACCACATAAACCAGGGAATTTTAAAAGGGGTACGTGCTGATCGCATACCCAGTTTTATTAGTTCATCCCCAGTCACCCAGCTAAGAAATAGGTCCTCTAGCCCCCCCCCGGTTTGATAATCTTCACTCCACCCCGCAGATCTGCTTAGTTTAACTTACACGGCAATCCATAGCAGGAAAGTAAAGTTCTCCGAGGACAAGCAGGATGGTAGTCCTCGCACTCATGCGTGACATATCAGATGAATCCCGATGAGGAAAACTTATATCAGTTTCTAGAACTTTAACTAGGCACACAGAGTATGCCCTTATATCAATCCTTCCATGCAGGGTCCCTCTTCAGTCTCTTTTTTTTCCGCGAAGCTGTGAGCCTCACAGTTGGAGCAGCTCAAAACTTGGCTTTTTGCTTTGTGGAAAACTTTTGTTTTCTCAATTTTTTCTCTTCGGTGCATCATTGGGTCCCTCTCGGTGCCTTCCCATAGTGTCCCTATTCAGGGTTTTTGGCATTTCGGATAAGTTTCCTTTCATGGTCAATTTCCCCCATGGTGGCGGGGCCTTGCTGCCCATCAGCCATCGACACCCACTGCCACTGTTTGAACTTTTGGCCCTTTTGTTTTGCCCTGAAATGGCCACATGGTTTTCATCTATATCCCCAGTGCCCAAGGACCAAGTCTAATGCTGATCCTCCTGAGGTATGCATCCTCTATCTGGGGCCATCAAATGATGTCCAGGGCTGCCACTGTGCACCCAGATGGACCCAAAGGGTCGTCAGCTTCAACTCAACAAGATGTATCAGCTCTTCGGGTGGAGGAGAGTCCAAGCCATTGGCATCGGTATCGAAGGACCTTGGAGCCACAATGCTGGACACCACACCATCAGCATGGGCGGGACCATTGGTTCCGTTGAGGTCGCCAGTGGATAAGGGCACCAGAGATGTACCGTTGTCGATCTCCTTTGGGCCGAGGATGCCAGGTTTGTCATTTTCGACCTTGGTACCAGGAAAAAAATGAGCAGAGCATCAAGGGAAGCTTTAAGAAGCATTGGCAGGCACGGTCCCTGTCAATGCACATTGCCAGGCACAGGGATGCATCAGCTTTTGCCGTGATGCCCCTGAAGAGGCCCTACAGTGAAGAGTGCCTATGTTCCATCGATGCCCGAGAACCGCTTCGGTCTCCACCTGGTGCCAGTCGCCAATTCCCCCTTCGCGTATCCTAGGAAGATCTGGCCACCCCTTCCTCCTAGTTGGTGTTGGCATTGGCAATATTCGAGGACGAGCTGGAGAGCAGAGTCCAGCTGGCGGTAGAGCGGGCGCTGCAGGGCTTCGATCCTGGGGCACCAATGGCACTGGAGCCAGTGCCACCCATCCTACCACTTCTGGAGAAGCTCAATGTGCTCATTGGTGCATTACTGACCCAGCTGGCATCTGCTCACGGGTCAGCGGCATGCTCAGCAGGGCATCAAGGCCTCCCCCTATTGATACGGTGGTCTTCGCCAGTTCCTCTGAGGAGGAAGCTGCACCAGGGCCTGTAGTCCCCCGTCCAGTTCCACTGGTGCTTGCACCTCTGGACGTAGGCCGAGCACCTAGAGCCCCCCATCCCCTGTGGGATATAATGATGATGAGGGTCCCTATGACCCCCCTGGGAGGATGATCAGATGAAATCCTCCACCAAAAACTCGAATGGTCTCCCATCAGACCCTTGTCCTCCAGATGAGTGAAGGAAGGCTCCTCCTGAGGTCTTAACCCTCACAGAGTTTGTGAGGGTGATGGTGGAGGCCATCCCATTCCAGCTTTTAACAGATGAGGATGCCAGGCACAGAATGCTTGAGATCCTTAGTTCTTGGAGCCTCCTAAGTAGATCATGGTGGTCCCCAGTACACGAGATCCTTAAGGAGTTGCTGCTGAACACCCCCTCACAGTGCCTCCCATAATAAAAAGACTGATGGGGTTTACCTCATCCAGAAGGCTGCTGGCTTCATTAAGCGTCAGCTGCCTCAACCAATCGGTGGTGGTCGAATCTGCCCTCAAGTGGGCCAGTGCTCTTGGACCCATTTTCTCAGGATTCCCAGAGAAGGACCACAGAGCGATGGACACTCGTGGGAGGAAGGTGTTCCAAGGCGCCATGCTTATTGCCGGCAATGCTGCCTATCAGCTCTACATGAGCCAGTACTTACGGGATATCTGGAAGCAGGTGCAGGAGATGGCTGAGCAGCTGCCTCAGCCGCAACAAGGCACCCTTCATGTCACTGGTACACAAGGGTCTGGAGTGCAGGAAATACGAGGTCCGCGACCTATGATTTTTTCGAGACAGTATCGAGAGTCTCTGCAGCAGGAATCAGTGCCCACAGAATGGCATGGCTGCAGCCTCGGACCCTCCAACCGGAAGTGCAGGAACAACTTGTTGACGTGCCGTATATGGGAGAGGAATCTCTTCAGAGACAGGGTGAGGAATGCTGTGGCCCAACTCCAGGACCATCACAAAACTCTCCACCAATACTCCAGATCCATCCTCCTCCTCCAGGAGGCTGTCGACACCAGGGCCAAGGAAAACCTTTCTTTTGCCAAATAAAGTACTATCCTCTGCCTCCTCTCTCCGTCAACACCATCAGGGCTCCCGTGGCCATCCCAGGCAGCAAAGAGCTCCAAGCCCTAACTGGCTCCTCAGTCAAACCTGGGAACAGGGTTTTGACTGGGCTGCAGGGAGCGTAAGCCAGTCGCCCGTACCTGGGGCGATGGACTCTTCAGTCAAGGGCAGGCTGCAGTTCTTTGCGAACCAGTAGCCCAGTGTAACCTTGGATCAGTGGGTTCTGTTCATTGGGGTAAGAAGAACGTAAGAACATGCCATACGGGATCAGACCAAGGGTCCATCAAGCCCAGCATCCTGTTTCCAACAGTGGCCAATCCAGGCCATAAGAACCTGGGAAGTACCCAAAAACTAAGTCTATTCCATGTTACTGTTGCTAGTAATAGCAGTGGCTATTTTCTAAGTCAACTCAATTAATAGCAGGTAATGGACTTCTCCAAGAACTTATCCAATCCTTTTTTAAACACCGCTATACTTACTGCACTAACCACATCCTCTGGCAACAAATTCCAGAGTTTAATTGTGCTTTGAGTGAAAAAGAACTTTCTCTGATTAGTTTTAAATGTGCCACATGCTAACTTCATGGAGTGCCCCCTAGTCTTTCTATTATCTGAAAGAGTAAATAACCGATTCACATTTACCCGTTCTAGACCTCTCATGATTTTAAACACCTCTATCATATCCCCCCCCTCAGTCGTCTCTTCTCCAAGCTGAAAAGTCCTAACCTCTTTAGTCTTTCCTCATAGGGGGAGCTGTTCCATTCCCTTTATCATTTTGGTCGCCCTTCTCTGTACCTTCTCCAACGCAACTATATATTTTTTGAGATGCGGCGACCAGAATTGTGCATAGTATTCAAGATGCGGTCTCACCATGGAGCGATACAGAGGCATTATGACATTTTCTGTTTTATTCACCATTCCCATTCTAATAATTCCCAACATTCTGTTTGCTTTTTTGACTGCCGCAGCATACTGAACCGACTATTTCAATTGTGTTATTCTACTATGACGCCTAGATCTCTTTCTTGGGTGGTAGCTCCTAATATGGAACCTAACATTGATTAACTATAGCATGGGTTATTTTTCCCTATATGCATCACCTTGCACTTATCCATATTAAATTTCATCTGCCATTTTGGATGCCCAATTTTCCAGTCTCACAAGGTCTTCCTGCAATTTTTCATAATCTGCTTGTGATTTAACTACTCTGAACAATGTTGTAACATATGCAAATTTGATTACTTCACTTGTTGTATTTCTTTCCAGATCATTTATAAATATATTGAAAAATACGGGTCCCAATACAGATCCCTGAGGCACTCCACTGCCCACTCCCTTCCACTTAGGGAGTGGCGCAATGGAGGTTTCAGGTGGAGCAAACCTCTCATGAAGCGTGTGACTAAGGGTTGTGTCAAAATAGAGACCTCGCCCACGCCGATGTGAAAAGCGGTTACCGCAGTGACATGCTCTCTTATAGAGGAAGTTTTGAGGCCTGACACTGACAGATGCCAGAGATAGTCCAGAAACTTCACAGTGGAACAAGAGAAAGGGTCTATGGACATGGATGTGCACCAGACCGTAAACCTTTTCCACTTAGAACTATAAGAGCATCTCTTGGAAGGCTTTCATGAAGCTACCAGGACTCAGGATACCAACTCCGAAAGGTTAAGGGGTGGAGTATTAACCTTTCAATATCCAGGCCGTCAGGGACAGGGTCTGGAGGTTGGGGTGGCGTAGGCACCCATCGTTCTGAGTTATCAGAAGCGGATCCTCCCCCAGAGGGATGCGCTGGCATACTGACAAGGTCCTGGAAGATTGGAAACCAGATGTGGCGTGGCCAGTGAGGGGCTATGAGAATCATTAAGCCCTTGTCCCCTCCCATAACTTCATGAGGAGTCCTCGAAGATGACAGGAAGTGGAGGGTACGGCATAGAGGAGACCGCTGGATCCATGAGAAGGCGAAAGAGTCCCTCGGTTGTGAGTGGTGGCTGCGAGGTGAGCGAGCAGAAGTTCTCTGCTTTGCGGTTGTGAATGGACGCAAAGAGGTCTATGTGAGGGTACCCCCAACGTTGGAAGATTCAGTCCCACTACCGTGGGGTTAAGCGACCACTCGTGTGTGGATGAAATGTGCAACTCAATTTGTCCACCAGAACATTGTCCACGCCCTCCAAGTAGGTTGCTTTGAGGTACATCGAATGGGGAAAGAGCCCATGCCCATATTTGTGCAGCTTCCTGACACAGAAGTAGGAGCCCGTTCCACCTTGCTGTTGATGTACCACATCGCTACCTGATTGTCGGTTTGAATCAGGATGGCTTTGTTTGAGAGGCAATCCTGAAAAACCCTGAGGGCATATTGGATTGCCTGAAGCTCCAGAAAATTTATCTGATATTTGGCTTCCTCCTGGAGACCAGGTTCCTTGAGTACTGCAGGCTGTTGACATGAGCACCCCCACCCTAGGTTGGACGCGTCCATCGTCAAGACAATCTGAGGTTCTAGAAGCTTGAAAAGGAAGGCCTTGAAGGAGATGGAGTGGTGCACCACACCAGACCAGTGACAGGCGGAGCTGCTTGGTAACGTGGACAATGCTCAACATAGGGTGAAACGCCTGAGCCCACTGGTATTTTAGGGTCCACTGCATTACTCTCATGGCTAGGTGGGCCATCGGAGTGACATGTACCGAGGATGCCATGTGACCTAGTAATGTGAGGAAATGACTAGCTGTTAAGTACTCTCGGGCCTGGAGAGACTGCGCCAGGGACGCGAGAGTGTGAGCCCGATCCTGAGGGAGGAAGGTTTTTGCCTGCCCGGTGTCCAGGTCGGTCCCTATGCAAAGCCAATCTCCTCTTTGCAGAAGAGTAGTAGAGAGCCCAAAGTTACCATCTTGAACTTCTCCTTTTGGAAATACTTGTTTAAGGCTCAAAGGTCCAAGATTAGACGAAAGCCACCTGACTTTTTTGGGATGAGGAAATACCGGGAACAGAACCCCTGCCCCTGTTGGGAGAGGGGCACTGGTTCTATCGCCTGGGATTTGAGGAGGGATAAGATCTCCTCCTCTAGAAGAGGGGAGTGGTCGGATGATCCCCACGTCAACTGAGGTGGAGAGTCCTCCAGTACTGTCAGAAAGTTGAGGTGGTAACCTTGGGTCACTACAGCAAGTACCCATTGATCTGTGGTGATTGTGTGTGCCATATGCTGGTGAAGTGGCACAACCGACTGCCGATGGGTACTGACGGTAGAAGGTGGTTGACATATGCTCTCCAGCGAGGAGTCAAAATCCTGACGCTGGACCCGGTTGAGCTGTTGGTTGTGTCTTCTGAGGACAGGATTGTCTAGACTGACCTTTCTGGTAAGGTCTGGAGGGGCGACCTCGAGCAGCAGGAGGATAATATCTTCTTGGCTTGTAGGCCAGTCGCTTAGAGTCCCGTCCAAATGTCCTCTTGCAGGTGGACGAGAAATCAGAAGGCACTGCAGCGAGCTGGCATAGCGTCTCATGGTGATCCTTAAGCTGCATTACAGTTTCTTGGATTTTGTCCCCGAAGAGACTGTCACCAGCACAGGGCAGGTCAGCTAACCAGTCCTGTACTTCTGGTCTGAGTTCAGAGGACTTCAACCAGGCCCCCATCTTGTGTACTAATCCCCGCCGTGGACACCCTAAATGCAGTGTCAATATATCATATGCAGCGTGGACCTCATGCTTGCCAGCAGCCAGTCCCTTTTGAGTCAGGGCATTACGTTGATCCTGAAGATGGTCGGGTAAAGACTCAGAAAAATCCTGGATCTTCTTAAAAAGGTCCCTGTTATACTGAGTCATGTACAACTGGTATGAAGCAATGCGAGATATCAGCATTGAGCCATGGAAAACGCATCGGCCAAATGCATCTAGGAACCTCTGTTCCTTCCCGGGAGGAATGGAAGAGTGAGGCTTAGAACGACATGCCTTCTTCTGGGCAGACTCCACAACCACAGAATGGTGGGCCAGCTGTGGTTTTGAACCCAAGGGCTGTCTGCTCCAGGTATGTGGCATCTGTTTTCCAGTTCACCGGTAGCACAGAGCCTGGATGTTACCAATTTCTCTTCAGGAGATCAAGGAGAACTTCATGAACAGGTATGGACATGATCTCCTTGGGTGCATCCGCAAACTGGAGCACTTCTAGCATCTTGTGCCTGGAGTCTTTTTCCGTCTGAAGCTGGAATGGTATGGCTTCAGACATCTCCTTTATAAAATTCATAAAGGAAAGGTCCTCTGGAGGAGAGCGTCATCTTTCCTCAGGAGGAGATGGTTCTGAAGGAAGATCATCGGTGTCCTGGGATGAGTCATCAGTCCAAGGATCATAAGGTTGATCACCGGCTCCCATGGGATCTCCAGAGGAAAGAAGTGGTGCTAATCCTGAAGGACCAGGCAGAGGCAAAAGCGGCATCGATGCGGCACCGATGGCATCAATGGAGGCACCGATGGAACTGGTGACATCGATGGGCGAGCCGGTGGCAGGATTCCAGATGGTCCGGGTGTCGGTGTTTCCTTGACCTTCAATGACAGAGGAATCGGGGTGGAAGATGCCCTTGGTTCCACCAGTGGAAGAGCACCGATCAACGCATCCAGTCTGCCCAGAAGTATTTTATTTGTATTTATTAAAATTTATTAATCGCCTAACACTTAAAAAGGCCTAGGCGATATACAAAAATACATACATATTAAAACAAAAAACATACAGTGAAAACAAAAATATTAGTTTCACAGAAACCAAAACCATAATGCCAGATGTTATTGGTGCATATAATATTAAAACAACTCTACAATTTTACCATTAAAATCACAATGTTAGTACATCATTTTTACAGTGAAAACAGAATGATGATATTCATACTGTTTATTTACCATTAAATGCAAGATGAAGCAGATGTTCCTTCAAAGCTGTTTTGAATTTTTTAATGTCATCAAGAGATTTCAGGTCAACTGGAAAAAGATTCCATACGGTGGGTGCTACTATAGAAAAAGATGTTTCCCTAGTACAAAGTAGTCGAGCTTGACGGACTGAGGGAATGGCTAACATGTTAAGTTGGGAAGATCTCAAAGTTCGGACAGGGTTATATGTCCGTAACAAAGCGTTAAACCAAAATGAAAACTCAGACAAGTGAAGTTTGTAAACCAACATCCCTATTTTAAATAATATTCGTTGATGCAATGGAAGCCAATTAAGTCTACAGAGAATTGGTGAAATATGATCATGGCATGCAGTATGGGTAACCAACCTAGCAGCAGAATTTAATAAAAGTTGTACTGATTGAAGTATATATTTTGGCAACCCAATATATAACCCATTACAATAGTCGATATGTGGGAAATAATGGCACGAACGACCATTAAAAATCTTTGTCATATAGCAAATGCCGAAGACCACTTAATAACCGAAGTTTAAAAGTGGTGTGAGTGCCATGGGAATTGGATCGGCAACCGGAGTGGGCACCGGTGTCAGTGCTGATGGAGACTGGAAGCCTTGCAGTGCCTTTCCGATGGCCTCTTGGATCATCCAGTCCAATTCCTCGTGGAAGCCTGGGGCATGGAACCCCAGCTCCAGAGTAGCAGGCAGCACTGGCGTAGCTAGAGGGTCCACCGGTGAAAGTGGAGTCTCGGCTCCCGGCACCAATGAAGGTAGGGAACGCCTCGGTGACCCAGTCGCAGAGAAGGATGGGGGCCTTCTCTGGATGGGATTTCTTTGTCAGTGGCTCTGTGAATGCCGAGGGCTTGCCTGGATCAGCGGACTGAGTCTTCCAATGACGGTGTCAACGCTTCTCTCAATGATCTCCGCAGTCCTTCTTCATAGCCAAAGCAGACGCAGTCGGTGTCGGATGGGCAGCACCGGTGTCCCGCTGCTGGTGAGAGGTCGATTGGCACCGGCTCAGATGGCGAAGAGCTCAATGGAGTCAGTGCCTTTGCCTGAAAAAGGAACTCCATCTTCTCTGAGCGGGACTTAACGGCCCTTCGGTGTCATTTGGGCACATTTGGTGCAAGTTAGGACATCATGGTCGGATCCCAAACACAAAACACAAACCCTATGCGGGTCAGTGATGGACATTGTCCGAGGACAATCGGTGCACCCACGAAAACCTGACACCATGGCTTCGACAAAAATTTAGCCGCAGTGCAGTCGATGGCCAGTAGGACCCGAAAGGAAAACTCGACAGGAATCGACCACAAATGAGGGCAAATGCTTACCTTACGATCGCGAACTATGGAAATGATAGGGGGACCCTGATGGGGTACAAAACTTTTGAATTTTTTGAAGAAGTTCCGTGAGGAAAATTCCTGTCAGGAATCTCTAGAGAGTTCCTTAACCCCCGTGGCTACTGATGTGTGGAAAAAAAGAGACTGAAGGGGAACTCCTGCTGGATGCAGGGTTAGTGCCATACTGGGCATGCCCAGTAGGTGCCAGTCAAAGTTCCAGAAACTTTGACAAAAGTGTTCCATGATTGGGTTCCATCCTGATGATGTCACCCATATGTGAGGACTTCCATCCTGCTTGTCCTGTGAGAACATAAGATATGCCATACTGGGTAAGACCAAGAGTCCATCAAGCCCAGCATCTTGTTTTCAAAGTGGCCAATCCAAGTCACAAGTACCTGGCAAGTACCCAAACAATAAATAGATCTCAAGCTACTATTCCTTATTGATTAATAGCAGTTTATGGATTTTTCCTCTAGGAACTTATCTAAACCTTTTTGAAATCAAGTTACACTAAATGCCATAACCACATCCTCTGGCATTGAATTCTACAGCTTAACTATGCACTGGGTGAAAAAGAATTTTCTTTGATTTGTTTTAAATGAGCTACTTGCTAACTTCATGAAGTGCCCCCTAGTCCTTCTAATATCTGAGAGCGTAAATAACTGATTTACATTAATCTGTTCAAGTCCTTTCATGGTTTTGTAGACCTCTATCATATCCCCTCTCAGTCATCTCTTCTCCAAACTGAACAGCCTTAACTTCTTTAGCCTTTTCTCATAGGGGAGCCTTTCCATGCCCCTTATTTTGGTTGCCCTTCTCTGCACTTTCTCCAGTGCAACTATATCTTTTTTTAAATGTGGCAATCAGAATTGCACACAGTATTCAAGGTGCAGTCTCACCAATGAGCGATACAGAGGCATTATGACATCCACTGTTTTACTTACCATTCCGTTCCTAATAATTCCTAATATTCTATTTGCTTTTTTGACCTCCACAGCACACTGAGCTGACGATTTCAATGTATTATCCACTATGATGCCTAGATCTTTCCTGGGTGGTAACTCCTAAGATAGAACCTAACATTATGTAACCACAGCAATTAATAGGAATGATACATGATTGTGCTGAAATAAGTCTTCTAATTCACCTCCCCTTATACTTCGCAATTCATATACATATCCCCACATACATTCACCCCTAGATACACCCTTGCCTGCCCCAGTTACACCCCCTCTTCCTTCAAAATCCCAATTACACCCTCCACCCTCATACAACCATACCCCACAACCCAACATACATAATCCTTCTTACCCAAACACACACATCCAATCCCCACCCTCTACACCACAAACACTAGTATTTTCTTATGAATAAAATATAAATAAGAGCAAAACAGTTTGCATAAGTTTGTTTTTTTTTTTTGCTAGTACTGTTTTAATCATAAGAACATAACAAGTACAATGCTTGGTTAAAACAGTGTGCCATCAAGCCCAGCCGTTTTTCTAGCAATGGCCAATCTTTCTCACTTGCAAGTACCCAGTAAATCTGTATGAAGAGATTCATTCACTGTTGCTCACCCCCAGAAGAGGTGGCAGTCCCCAAATCTACTTTGTTAATAATCAGACCTGTCTTTCAGAAACTTGTCCAAACATTTTTTTTTAATTCTCTCTTTATTTATAGCCTTGATTATATCCTTCAGGAACAAATTCCACAAATTTAATTGTGCATCTGTAGTTTACACATTGACTGAAAAAAATTCTCTTTTGGGTATCAGCATAATATTTTATGATAAAATCCTTCTCTGGAATTCATAGTCTTATATTTTATGAGTACTAGATACAATTTTAAAACACCACCATCCCCCATCCTTTTAACCACTGAAGGGAGGGCAGATTTCTGCCTGGGAAAATTACCTGGATAAACCTTTAGTTAACTAGAAAGATTCCTTTGAAAACTGTCCGCATTACTCCTTATATTCTACATAAAAATACAAGCTTTATTTTCAGTATACAAAATGATATGAAACAGTTTACCTATTTTTAATATCCATCTTCAGTCACTTGGGTGCTAGACATACTTCTGTTTCCTAAGAAATCTTTTGGTAAACTGGCTCTCTAAGAGTAATATGGATAAGAGAAAACACAAATGAACACAGTAAGCAGTGGGACTGTGGCAAACATATTAAATAAAGTAACAATTAAACACCTGTTCTTAGGAATTTCACCAAGCAATGAACGCTTACCTCAGCAGGTAAAACTTCCACACTAGTGTTTACTAGTTTATCCCCAGGGTGTTCTGCGTTTCCACTTCTGAACAGGTACCTATAAAAATGAAAAAAAAAATGTCTTGGGTTGAGTGGTAGACACTCAAATACTCTGATAGAACAGTGTAATATTTGTCACCATTCATCAATTATACTGTTGCAGGTTTTGATTCATTGGTATCAGATTCAAGAGCTCAGCAGTAGAAGTGGGAACCCACAATAAATCGAGGAAGGTGTACTTTCTTTTTGAAAAATTGGCTTGCCATCTCCAGCTAAAGCCATGGGGAATGGATCCCCCAGTACCAAGCTTACTGTCTTCTTTAGCTAGAATTCCCCTACCCCCTGGCTCAGCCTCCTCCTCCACTTCAGCTGGAGTCAAGGGGAGAGGATCCACCTGCCCCATGAGCACTCTTAGCTTCCTGTTTAGCTGGGGCTATAAGCCAAGGATCCCCAGCTACAGGCTTGTTTATCCTCCTCCTCTTCACCTGGGGCCACATATAAGAGAAACCACAGTCCCTTATGCTCTAAGGCAGTGGTCCCCAACCTTGTCCTGGGGGACCACCAGCCAGTCGGGTTTTCAGGATATCCACAATAAATATGCATGAGAGAAAATTTCCATGTTATGGAGGCAGTGCATGCAAATTTTCTCTCATGCATATTCATTGTGGATATCCTGAAAACCTGACTGGCTGGTGGGCCTCCAGGACAGGGTTGGGAACTACTGCTTTAAGGGACAGGGTCTGTTCTATCTCCTGACATCACTACAGCACTATTAGCCATATTTTCAGTAGCCACAGTTGAGATTTTTTTTTTTTTTTATTAATACTCATCCTGCAATTTTTTCCAGCAAAACTTCAAACATGTTTTTCATTATGATATGAAATTTGTTAACATTATGTCCACTCATACTGGCTAATTCCCTTAATATAGCATATGTTGCTTACCTGATGTAACAGGTATTCTCACAGGACAGCAGGATGTTAGTCCTCACAAATGGGTTACATCGAGGATGGAGCCCAACCACGGAAAACTTCTGTCAAAGTTTCAGGAACTTTGACTGGCCCCTACTGGGCATGCTCAGCACGGCACTAACCCTGCAGCCAGCAGGGGTCTCCCTTCAGTCTTGTTTCAAAGCTACAGGCAGTGCCGAAAAATAAAATAAAAACGAACCCAACACCGTGGGGTGGCGGGCGGGTTTCGTGAGGACTAACATCCTGCTGTCCTGTGAGAACACCTGTTACATCAGGTAAGCAACATTGCTTTCTCACAGGACAAGCAGGATGGTTGTCCTCACAAATGGGTGAGTACCGAGCTGAGGATGTCCTGACTTGCACCAAATGCACCCAACGGCGTGCAACAGGCACAACAACTGGGGTGGAATTTGGGGAAGGGCATCCGCACCCTACCGGGAAGGTGGAAGGGTGTTGGTACATCATGTTGGAAAAAGGTTACGCAAGACAGATTGGCTGAAGATGGAATCCTGTCTTCCAGCTTTGTCCAAACAATAGTGGGCTGCAAATGTATGGAGTGAACTCCAAGTGGCAGCCTTGCAGATGTCAGGAAGCGGCACCGATCGAAGGTGTGCTACTGAAGTCGCCATGGCCCTCACAGAGTGTGCTTTGACATGGTCTTGGAAAGGAATGCCAGCTTGCTGATAGCAAAAGGAAATGCAGTCCGCCAACCAGGAGGAAAGAGCCTGCTTACCCACAGGTTGTCCCAACTTGTTAGGATGGAAAGAGACGAACAACTGAGTGCTCTTCCTGTGAGAAACTGTACGGTCTAGGTAAAAGGCTAGAGCCCATTTACAGTCTAGGGTATGCAGAGTCTGTTCCCCGGAGTTGGAGTGGGGCCTGGGAAAAAAGATAGGTAGTATGATGGATTGATTGATGTGAAACTCCGAAACTACCTTAAGTAAAAATTTAGGGTGAGTTCGGAGTACCGCCCGGTCCTGCAGGAGTTTAGTGTAAGGCGGATAGGTGACTAGGGCCTGTAATTCACTAACCCTGCGAGCGGAAGTGATAGCCAAAAGGAATAACACTTTCCATGTGAGATATTTTAGGTCACAGGAGTGGAGAGGTTCGAAAGGTGGCTTCATAAGGCGACCAAGAACCAGATTAAGGTCCCAAGATGGGGCCGGAGGACGTAAAGGTGGCTTCAAATGGAGCAAGCCTTTAAGAAAGCGTGTTACAAGGGGTTGTACTGATATAGGAACACCCCCTATACCTTTATGGAAGGCGGCTACCGCACTGACATGCATTCTTATGGAAGAGGTCTTTAGGCCTGATTCCGATAGATGCCATAAATAGTCCAAGAATCTAGAGATTGGACAGGAAAGGGGATCAAGGGCCTGAGAAGTGCACCATGATGTGTACCTTTTCCATTTGTAGGAGTACGATTTTCTTGTGGAAGGCTTTCGTGAAGCTATCAGGACACGAGAAACTGAATCTGAAAGGTTAAATGGCTGAAGGACTAACCTTTCAACATCCATGCCGTCAGGGACAAGGCTTGGAGGTTGGGATGGAGGAGGCATCCGTCGTTTTGAGTGAGCAGATGCGGGTCCTTTCCCAGAGGAATGTGCCTGCGGATGGAGAGATCCTGGAGTATGGGAAACCACACTTGGCGGGGCCAGTGCGGTGCTATCAGGATCATAGTTCCCTTGTCCTGATGCAGCTTCACGAGAGTCTTCGACAGAAGAGGAAGTGGAGGGAATGCATAGAGCAGACCGGTTGTCCACTTGAGGGAGAATGCATCTCTCGGTCGAGAGTGGTGGCTCCGAATGAGAGAGCAATAATTGTCCACTTTGTGGTTCTGAGGGGACACAAAGAGGTCTATGTGGGGAGAACCCCACTTGTGAAACAGAGAGGTCGCTACCAGAGGATTGAGTGACCACTCGTGTGGGTGGAAGACACGGCTTAGCTGGTCTGCCAATACATTGTCTACTCCCGGCAGGTAGGTGGCCCTGAGGTACATGGAGTGGGAGAGGGCTTCTGCCCAAATCTGCGCAGCTTCCTGACACAACAGGAAGGAGCCTGTGCCTCCCTGCTTGTTTATGTACCACATGGCCACCTGGTTGTCTGTCTGAATTAAAATTGCATGGTTTGACAGGCAAGTTTGAAAAGTCCTGAGAGCATAGCGAATGGCTCGCAGTTCCAGGAAATTGATCTGGTGTTTGGCTTCCTCTAGTGACCAGAGTCCTTGAGTTTGTAGATTGTTTACATGGGCTCCCCAGCCGATGTTGGAAGCGTCGGTGGTGAGGACGAATTGGGGATCTGGTGGAAGAAAAGGCAAGCCCTGTAGGAGGTTGCACTGATTCGCCCACCAGGCAAGAGATAGACGGAGCGTGTTTGTGATGCGAACAATGGAGGACAGAGGCTGAACAGCTTGGGTCCATTGTGATCGTAGAGTCCATTGTGTGACTCTCATGGCCAGATGAGCCATGGGAAGGCTTTTGCCTGTAAGGTGTCCAAGTCTGCCCCAATGAGGGATAAGATTTGAGATGGGACTAAGTAGGATTTCTCGTAATTGACAAGAAACCCTAGAGATAGCAAAGTTTGAATGGTTAGGGTCAGAGAGGATCGAGCAATCTGCTGGGTTGGAGCCCTGACTAACCAATCGTCCAGGTAGGGGTAGACGTGAACACCTTCCTTCCTGAGGAACGCTGCAACCACCACGAGGCATTTGGTGAAGACCCGTGGTGCGGATGCCAGGCCGAAAGGTAGCACTCGATATTGGTAGTGATTTCGGCCTACTAGAAAACGCAGGTATTTGCGATGAGATTGCGTGATTGCAATGTGGGTATATGCGTCTTTGAGGTCTAGAGAGCATAGCCAATCCCCTCTCTGCAGCAGAGGGAGAAGCGAGCCCAGGGTTACCATCTTGAATTTCTCCTTGCAAAGGTACTTGTTGAGGGCCCGGAGGTCGAGGATCGGACGAAGTCCCCCTGACTTTTTTGGGATCAGGAAGTACCTGGAATAGAACCCCAGTCCTTGTTGTAAGGGAGGAACGGGTTCTATAGCGTTTGACTGTAGGAGAAGAGAAACTTCCTGCTCTAAAAGAACAGAATGATCTGTGTGACTCCACGCCTGTAGAGGTGGGGAGTCGGAAGGAAGAGTCAGGAAGTTGAGATGGTAACCCTGTGCAATTATTGCTATCACCCACTGATCGGTGGTGATGTAATGCCACCTTTCCAGAAAGTGGCACAGACGACCTCCCACTGGAATGGCTGGAAGAGGGGGTTGGCAAGTGCTCTCTAGGCAAAAGTCAAAAACCAGCAGCAGGGCCAGGTTGTGGAGCTGCTGCAGGCTTTGGTTTACGAGTCTGGCGAGGTTGAGTCTTATGGTAAGATCTCGCTGGCCTAGCCTTAGCTGATGGGGGATAATACTTTCGTTGCCTGAAGAAAGACTTTTTAGAGTCTTTCCTAGATGGCTGTTTTGGAGGCAAGTCAGGAGGGATAGATGAGAGCTGTTTTAGTGTCTCATGATGATCCTTTAGTTCAGCAACGATTTGCTGAATCTGCTCACCAAACAGATTATCCCCTAGACAGGGTAAGTCAGAAAGCCTGTCTTGAACCTCTGGTCGTAGGTCAGATGACTTAAGCCAAGCCCAGCGTCTGGCGGAGATGGCTGTAGCAGAAAGTCTAGTGGAAGCATCAAAGATGTCATAAGCGGTTCTTATTTCGTGCTTCCCAGCTTCAAATCCCTTATTTAGGAGAGACTGGAGCTGCGGCTGGAACTGTTCTGGCAAAGCATCTGAGTACTCCTGCATCTGCTTTAGAATGACCCTATTGTATTGAGTCATATATAGCTGATAGGAAGCTATTCTAGAAATCAGCATAGCTCCTTGGTACACTTTCCGTCCTATACTATCGAGGAATTTATTTTCCTTGGTAGGAGGTATGGAAGAATGTGGTTTTAAGCGTTTAGCTTTCTTTTGGGCTGATTCTACCACAACAGAGTGATGATCTAATTGTGGTTTTTGAAAGCCTGGTGCTGACTGTACCAGATAGGTAGAGTCAGCTTTCTTGTTTACTGGAGGGACAAATCCAGGAGATTCCCAATTCTTTTTCAAAAGGTCTAGAAAAACCTGATGAATGGGAATAGAGGTTAAGATTTTTGGGGCATCCAGGAATTGGAGCAATTCCATCATCTGGTGCCTGTCATCTTGTTCAGATTGAAGTTGAAAAGGGACTAATTCTGACATTTCCTTCACGAAGTTTATGAAAGAGAGGTCCTCAGGGGGAGAATGCTTTCTACTCTCTGTTGGAGAGGGTGGTGAAGGTAAATCATCGGTGTCAGTAGAGGTATCATCACCCCAAGTGTCATACAAACAGTCTAACTTCAGTTAGTCAGCCTGAGTGACTCACTGCTCCCTTGATTAACAAATGTTGGTCCCTATTCAAACCTAATCACACTACCTCAACACCTTTCCAAGGTGAGTAACTGAGCTGAACTATTCAACTTTTTTACTTCGGTATACACTGCTCCTAGCTTATTTCTAGCTTCTGGCTACTTTTTGGGTTGGGGGCGTTTTTTTGTGTTTTTTTTTTTTCAATACAAGCACTCAGTTAGTATTAAATACAAAAACTCAGTTCTTTTAAAAGTCTGGAGAACACTCAGTTCTGCAGACTTTTAAAAATAAACACACTCCCTACTGCTACCTTATTGACTGACTAAAAATACAAACAGTCTAACTTGTTTACTCACAGCCTGACTATTAAAGGCACACACACACAAACACACTAAATAATATTCCCAATAGTTAACTTTGCCCCAATACTTTTAAAAAAGACAATGTCCCAAGTAAAAACTTACTGATTCCTTTCAGCCACCAGCAAGGTGATCCTCTCCTCTCAGTGTTCCCACTATTAGGAAAACGGACCAAGTCAGGCTGCTATAGAGTCCTACACAGAAACTACACGCCAGCAGAAAACCTCACCTGAATCACGTGCTGTCCCTCACCTAACATAGAATAAAGAGACCAAAACGCATAACAAGAAGCATGCAGAAAAAACTGAATTGGAAACTGCAACAAGCCAGAGTCTCTGTATGCAGTGTAACAAAGGAAAAAAGAAACATCACCCATCCTTATAAAACAAATCAAGAAATATAAAATCTTCAGCAGTAAAACTGTACTAACAAAAAGAACATATTTCGAAACAGCTGATGAGTGGAATATCCAATAATTAAAAACTCATATAAAACATTTCCAGATACCAACAAAATATTTCAAAATAGCAGACACAAAGACCCAGTAATGAAAAATAATAAGGATACAAAAATTTTTTTGCTCTGCATACCTGGGAGCGTTTGATATCCAGGTGTCCTGAGATTGTTCTGAATTAGCAGGAGGCGGGGTGGTTTGCTTGGAACTTTCTCCTCTCTCAGTCACATACCAGCGCTCTCTCTCACACTGGCTCTCAATGACACACCTATACACACATGCTCTCAGTACTCACATATACACATGTTTTTTCTCTCTCACTTATATAGGCTCTTAATTACACATTTACACACATGCTGTCTATCTTTTCACGCTTACACACACACACAGGCTTTCAATCACATAAATACATGCTGTCTTTTTCTCTCACACACAGACTCTCATTCACATGCTTACAAACATGTCCTCTCTTTCTCTCATTTACACACAGGCTCTCAATCACATACTCACATGCTCCCTCACCTAAATCAGCTCTCAATCACACACAGACACACATGGTCTCTCTCTCTCATTTAAACACAGGCTCTCAATCACATACTCACATGCTCCATCACCTAAACCAGCTCTCAATCACACACAGATACACATGATCTCTCTCTTACTTATACACACAGGCTCTTAATCATACATACACATGATTTTTCTCACACACAAAGGATCTCAATCATACACACATATTCTTTCACACAAACAGGTTTTCAATCACAAACTTACACATACAGGTTCCCAATGGTAAACTTACATTAATACTCTCTCTCTCACAGGCAGGCTCTCAATCACAGACATACTCTCTTTCACATATACAGGCTCTCAATCAATCATTCACATACATGCAATCTCTCACTCACACACACAGGATTTCAAACACACATGCTTGCTCGCTCATTCACTCTCTCTCTCCCCCACCCCTACCCCAGGAACTCACGGCAGCAGCAGCCTCCTCCCAACGCTAACCTCCTTCATTTTCAGCCCTCGCGGAGGCAGAGTCCCATCGGCCGCGGTTGATGCTCTTCATTTTCCTCCGAGCCGCGCTGCAGTCTTCTTTTCGTCGGACACTAGCGTGGCCTCTTCTTGCCGCGCACGCACCCGATGCTCACCACTTCCTCTTCCGGGCCGCAGAGGGGGGCGGGAAGAAGAGAGCACGCCGGTGCCGCTGACTCCAGCTGTCCTGCCGCGTTCCGCCCGGGCTGACAGCATTTTAAGCCCAGGCGGAGGAAGACCAGGGAGCAGCTGGGTCAGCGGGGGACTGGAAAGTGTGGCGACACTTGTCTGCGAGCCAGATGCAGCCCTCAAAAGACCCATATCTGGCTCGCGAGCCATGGGTTCCCGACCCCTGGTATAGGTGAAGCTCGTCCTTGTCTCAGCCCAAGCAGGTTCACCAATTGCTGGCCTAGGCCTAGCAGGTTCGCCTGTGAGACTGCATTAATCACGTCACCGCTACAAGAACTCACATCCCGTGACAGGTTGCTGAGGCCATGAGCTCAGCAGACTTGTCCTCAGCTCAGGCCATCCTGGGATTTGCCCTCCGCATTCAACAGCAGCAGGAACAGCTAAACCAAATTGCTGGCCTGCTCTAAGGCTTGACGAGTTGGATGGATGTCATACAGGCCTGACTACAGCAACTGCACCTCCAGCAGCACTGCTGCTCCTGCCCCAATCCATCCTCCAGAGCCTATATTACATCTGGCTCCACTTCCCAGGCACGATGGAGATCCAAAGATCTACAGGGGTTTCCTAAATCAATGTCTTTTGCAGTTTGAGCTGTAGGCTTCTAGCTTCCCTACTGAGAGGGCCAAGATTACTTTCATCTTCTCATTGCTGTTGGGGTTGGCTCCAGCTTGGGTCTACCCCCTCTAGGAGTGAGATGAACCATTCCTGAGAAATCTCGGGGACTTCCTCAGACAATTTTGTGTAGTCTTTGATGAACCTGGGCACTCTTCTTCCGCAGCAGCCAAGCTGCTTTGTCTCTGACAAGGCTCCAAGATGGTGGGGGTGACCATGCCATCCAGTTTAAAATTTTGGCTTCCAAATTTAGGTGGAGTCAAGAGAGTCTTACGGCCATCTTTTGGCAAATTTGGCCGACCGGATCCAAGATGAGCTCATAGGCAGGGAAGTTCCCACTGTCCGAGCATATCATAATGCTAAGCGTGAGAACTGACATCTGGTTTCCAGAACATACCAGGGAAAGACATCCATTGACATCATCTGAAATTAACTCCTAAATTCCAGCGTCCTCTGCTTTCTCCTGCTAAGGACTGCTTCGGCTTGAGGCCTGAAAAATCCATGCAGCTAGCAAGAGCCAAGTTGTCTGATGAGAAGCAGACACGGTGTCACCTTAATCTCTGTTTTTATTGTGCTGGTCAGGGGCACTATGCCTCCCAGTGTCCCAAGAAGGTGGGAAACTTCCAAGCCTAAGGTTGTTCGGAAAGGCAACCCTAGGCTATTCACCAGCCTCTCCTCAGTCTTTAGTTCCTGTTACTCTTTCATCTGCTGGTACAGAGATCCACATGGAGGCCTTTTAGGATTCCAGAACTGGGGGTAACTTTATTGAGGAGGATGTGGTCCAACAATACAATATCCCTGTAGTATCTCTGGATTCTCCTGTACAAATCTCTTCTGTCTATGGAGAACCACTCCCAGATTACCTAACCATGACTACCATTCCTCTGTCTTGCAAGTCAGAGCACTGAACAGGAAACTAATCACCTTTTTTGTTCTCCCGAAGGCAGTGAACCCAATTATCCTCAGTCTGCTCTAGCTAATTAAACACAATCCAGCACTCTACTGGCAAATCATGTGAACTCTCCTGTTGGGTATCTGTGATAGAGTATATGACAGAGAGCCTCAGACTGCCTTAAAGGACCGGCTCCAGCTATCTGGCCCGGTCCACCTTAAGACAGACAGGAAAGGGATCCTTGGGTGGGGGCGTTTCCCTGAGGTAAAGGATACAAAGGCGAGGCCCTGAGAGAGTTAGATAGGCCCCAGGGAGAAGAAGGAAGCTGTAATGGCGTGCTGTGCTCTTTTGGAAAAACTGTTCTTGCATTGTCAGTCTGCTGAGGTAAGCAGCCATTTTGATTCTGTCTTGCTGAACTTTTTGTAATTAAACTTTTGAAAAGCAGAATAGACTCCAGCCTGGTCTGTTCTCCGACCTTCTCCTGTCTTAGACTGCTCCAAGGGCATCACATATGGTGGCAGAAGCGGGATTACCTGTTCTAAGTGTCAAAGTCAGGGACCCACACTAGCAGAAAAAAAAAATTATTTTTTTTGGGGCCTGGCTGCAACGGTAGTCACACAGGATTTTTTTGTTGTTTGTTGGTACCGGCTAAGGAGAGAAGCTCCGCCGGAGGGAGGGAACAGAAGAAGTGAGTTAGAGCTGGTGAGGCAGGCTTTTCTTTTGTTTGAAAGAAGGGGAAATGTTTCCGGTCTTGAAGGGGCAGGAGCTCAGAATAGCCTCTGCAGGAACCTCCCTTAGAAATGGAGCAGCTGCTGCAAGCCCTGGTGGAGGGACAAAAACAGGTCCAGGCAGTCGATCAGACCCAGTATGCACAGCACCAGCAGCTACTGCAACAATTGCAGCAACACCTGGAAGCCCAAGCACATCTTAATGGCCAATTACTATAAAGGACACCAGCGCCAGGGACCGATGGGGTACACACCGGAACGGAACAGAGTCCAACCCCACCAACACTGGAAATTCGGCTGACAAAAATGGGGCCCCAAGATGACCCAGAAGCATTCCTGGTCACCTTTGAAAGGGTGGCGGAGGCCATGGCCTGGCCTAGGTCCCAGTGGGCTATGAGAGTGGCCCCACATTTAACCGGTGAGGCCCAGGCCGCATACCGGGCCCTTGACAACCCAGCAAGCCCAAGACTATCAGGAGGTCAAGGCTGCCATACTCGATAGACTGGGACTTGTCTAAGGAATCTTATTGGAAAAGTTTCCGGGGCTTAACCTTTACACCAGGAGAGAGACCCCGGGTTCTGGCTCAGAAATTAAAGGACCAGTGCTGGTGGTGGCTAGAACCCGATAATAAAAGGGGAGTTGAAGTTACGGAGACTGTCGTGCCAGAACAGTTTGTGGACATTCTCCCCTCCCGAGTGCGTGAATGGGTGCGGCGACAGACAGCGGAGACCCTGAAGAATGTGGTTTCCTTAGTAGAGCGTTATTTGGATGCTGCAGAAACAGGCCGTGGGCTTACTCCAGCAGAGAATAATTCCCGAATAAAGGTCTTGGAGAAAGGAAGAAGAGAATAGAGGGGCGGAACCCTAAGCCGCTATATCGGTCGAGACCCTGATAACGCATTAGAGGAAACTGAGGGCGGAACAAGTAAATACCTAGAAGCAGTGAAGCCCAAAGGGATCTGCTTCAACTGTGGAGAGAGGGGGCACTTTGCTCGGGACTGCTATCGAGTGGAGGATGAATTTATGGATGTCAATTTGGTGGCCCCTTACTCCTACTCGTTTGTGGACATTCCCCGCTCGGGGTTTACAACCTTCGTGATTCCGGTGGAGCTAGATGGCGATTCGACCCAAGCCTTAGTAAACTCGGGAAATGTAAAAACTCTCATTCGGAAGGAACTGGTCAAAAGAACACACATTGATTATGAATAGACAGTGACCCTCGCTTGTATACATGGAGACCAGAGACAATACCCGACCAGTCAGGTCCTATTGAAGACTCCAGTGGGACAAGCGACAGTAGAAGTGGGAGTGCTCCCCTAGATACCATATCCGGTGATACTGGGACGAGATTATCCAGACTTTGGGACTCTTTGGGCCCGGTTCTTGAGGGACCCAGATGACTTCAGCGAGGAAGAGACCTCATTTCCGGAGGTCTTTCCCTTAGAAGACCTGGACTTGTATATTAATAATCCTAAGATACCCAAGCCTCGTAGACAATGTAGGACAGAAAAGTATAATTATTCCCAAGGTTTAGAGGCAGTCGTGGAGTTAGAGGGGGCTCCCCAACCCATAGAGATTCCCTCAAACTGGATAGGCGAGGGAAACCCCAGGAATTTTAGGCGGGCCCAACAAGAAGATGGGACACTAAAAGGGTCCTTGGAGAATATACAGATAATAGTTGGGGAATTAGTTTCTGGGGTGGAGGGTCAAAAGCCAGTCCCCCCTCTTTTTTGTACTGGAGGGTGAAACGGTTGAGCAGCTTTTGGTTCCCCAGCAGTATTGTCAGCAAGTGTTGTAGCTCGCCCATAGTCACCTTTTGGGGGGGCCACCTAGGGGAAGAGAAAACACGAGAAAAGATTTTAGCCCAGTTCTATTGGCCTGGCTTGTATCGACACGTTCAGGACTATTGTCAGTCCTGCCCTACCTATCAGCTGACCAGACCGGCAGCAACGCACGTAGCTCCCCTAGTGCCTATGCCAATTATAGAGACACCTTTTGAGAGGGTCGCTATGGACTTGGTAGGCTTCTTAGAGAGGTCAAGCCGCGGAAACAAATATACCCTGGTCATTCTCGATTATGCAACCAGGTATCCAGAAGCTATTCCCCTATGAGATATGAAGACTCAAACAATAACCATGGCCTTGGTGGAGGTGATTTCCCAGGTGGGGTTACCCAAAGAGATATTAACCGACCAAGGGACCCCGTTTGTCTCTAAAGTGATGAAACAAGTTTGCACATTATTGTAGATAAAAACCCTGTGGACATCAGTTTACCATCCACAAACTGATGGGCTCGTGGAGCGTTGTAACAAAACTCTCAAACAGATATTGAGGAAGTTCGTCGCGGAAGATGGCAAGAATTGGGACTTACTCTTGCCATATAATTGTTCGCCATTCGAGAGGTCCCTCAAAGTTTGACCGGGTTTTCCCTGTTCGAATTATTGTATGGTAGAAGACCACTCCTACAGGGTCTACATCTGAACCACCTGTAGCACCAACTTCCCACTTCTCAACACTGCCTCTTCCTGGGCAGTCTGTGTTGCTCTTCTTAGGGCTCTCTGTGACCCCTCTCTTAGGGTTCTTCACAGCCCTGTTCTCTGCGCTTCTCATGGGAGCAGCCCCTGAACTCCCAGTAGTGTCTGGGCACCCTACAGGGTCTTCACCAGGACTACCTGTAGTGCCAGTCTCCGGCCTTGCTTCTGACAGGCTAGGAATTTATCTCAGCTCACTGAATTGCCTAGCATTTTCTCTGGCAACTTGCTTCCGGTCCTCCTCCCATTGGGTCATCATTGCTGAAATTTCTTCTAGCTGAGCGACCAGCTGCTACCATTCTATAGTGCCCCCTCCTGGGCCCTCTGTGTCAACACTTCTGAACAAGAGTGCAAGGCCCCATCCACACAGAAGTTGACAACGGCCCTGTTCTGCTGACTCCTTGCCAGGCTTTTTTGTAACCTTTTATCTCCCTCCTGGAGAATCTGGATCAAGTCCTCCATCATGCTCTAACTGCTGCATTCTGGTGCTGCCATACCCTGGCTACTCCACTCCAGGTTTTCTTTCTGGCTGCACACCTAGCACTGGCTGCACACCTAGCACTGCAGAGTAGCTTGCTTCCTTCTACAGGGACACACCCTGCCTCAATGCACAGTACTCTCAGCCAACTCTAGCAGCTTTTCCAGAGCTACACCCTACTCAGCACAGGCTGCTGCACCAGTGTTTCTTTCACTTTTCTTTTCAAGGCAAAAAGAAAAATAAAAAAAAGTCTGCTTGACCAATGATAACTTGTTCACTGTTAAATCACTATCTTCCAGCAGGGCTTTTCCCTTTAGCTGGTTCAATCCTAAAACTTCCTGGCTGTCCCTGGAACCAGGCCCATACTCTGTTTACTCTCTACTGAAAACTTTAAACTTTGAGGTTTTTTTTTTCTTCAGTGCAGCTTTGGCCACACCCTTTCGCAAACCACCATGCAATCCTGCAATCACTGTGCTTTGCGTATAGTTTTAGAGCCACAGGCCCCCTGGGTTCTATACAGCATTTAGAACCACAGGACCTCTTTACAACTCTCTGCACTCCAAACATGCACTTTCTTGGAGGCTGGGGATTTCTGTGCAAAGCTTAGAAAAAATCCCACATGTGACCCCATATTTGGGAACAAGTGGTGATTCCCACTTGCGTGGAGACAAACTAGACTGACTCTAGCCTTCTTAAAACAGTATCTCTTTATTATACCTTCACACATGTGGAACAATAAACTGTCTTCTCCTCAGCAGTGTACTCTCATTATTTACAGTATGTTGCTTTGTCTCAGCTCAGTTTTTGGACAGTATTGCATACAGGAGCTGCCTTCTTCCCAGAGACTTGGCCTGGTCTGGTTATCCCCACCTGGATCCCAGCTCTTATTCCCCAGTCTCTGGTTATGCCCTCTGAGCCCCACCTGCCCCATAGTATTCCTCCTATAGAGCATTCCCACCTTAAGGCATTTAAGGTAGACCACACATCGAGCCTGGACCTGCATAGGAAAATAGGGGAACACTAGGGGCACTGCCTCACAAGCTGATTCAAAATAAATCATAGAAAGCACTTTTTCACTTGGCACACTATCAAGCTGGGAATCTGTCGCCAGAGGACATGATCAGGAGATTTGCATAGTGGGGTTTGAAGCTTGGACAAGTTTCTGGAGGAAATGTTCACAACACATTATTAGCCAGGTAGGTAAAGTAAGCTATTGCTATCCCTGAGAGTGAATAATAGGAATTATATCTACTTTATGGGATCTGCCAGGTACTTGCAATCTGGATTGGCCACTAGACTTGATGGACCTTGGTCTGACCCAGCATGACAATTCTTATGTTCTTACGCTCCCTCATGCTCCTCCAGTAATATAAATGTTCCCATAAATTTTAAAAAATGCATCACAACCGTTAACATAATCCTTTATCAATTTTGCTCATTTATTTGTTCCATTTCTTCATGCTGTTTATGTGTATATGCACTATGCACATTATAACTCTGAAATCTAGCTTTACACATACTAGCATACTTCAAAATCAGTGAATACTATCCTGAATTGTTTAGTACATTTGAAAAAAAAAATTAACATAACAACATAGACCAATTGGTCTAGCCAGTTTATCTAATTATTCCTGTCTACACTGCCAAGGATATATCCCAGCTATTAGCCATAAAGCATGGCTGCCTGTAGGACATCACTCCTTATCCAAGACAGACTGTTCTATTTCTCTCTCCTGGGTGGCTGAGCATGCAAGGTTCCTTTTTAAGTCTAGGCAGGACCCTTCCCCTCCCATTTCCAACCAGAAGATCCCACAATAATCTAAACAGCCACTAACATGAACATGGTTGTTTCCCCTTCTTGGGTCCCCATGCCCTTTCTGGATGCCTCCCCACCAAATGACAACCCTTTGCACTGATCCAGTCAATATGAGGAGTGTAGTCTGCCAGAAAGACCCAAGCACATTAATGCCTGTGTTTCCACTAGAACTTTCAGTTTGTACTTGCAGCCTGAGAGACAACCTCCCGCTAACTTCTACTGAGTTTTTCAGAAGTGGCTTGTAGAGCATGAAAAATGATTTCTTATTTACAGATAAGTTTTACTGGCAAATTCATGCCCTAGTCAACTAAACCTGTATCTAGTAATATTTATTGATACATACATTTAAACTCCCACGCCTGTGATTATAGCTTATGATGCATATTGTTAAAATAGTACATAATGCACAGATGGTGAAATAATATAAACTTATTTTAACGTGTTTCATATTATACTCAAATACTTTAATCATGCTTAGAAATGACTAGATTTTATCAGTTTCAAGAATGTAATATACAAAGTGCTGTAAATAATCAACAATAATAGAAGCAAAACCCTCTCCAAATTATATTCAATAAAGAAAAAGAAGAGGAAAAAGGATCTAAATCCAATATCCAACTTATAAAGCAAAACTAATAAATCTAAATAACTTATATAACAGCAGATGAGAATATCATCAATGTTTGCCTCTAGATCTCTCTTTGCAGCCTCTCGCCACTCAATGGGCCGCAAGCCACAATCGGTCAATGAAGCAATTAGTTAGTCATAATCATTTATTGTCATCATGCTGTAAAATTATAACAAATTTTTATGAAGAAAATTAATTATGTTTTAAATTAGAAATCTCAAACACTGTGATAATGCACCACTAGAAAATCTAAAAATCTGCTATGTTTCCCACATTATAACTACCCCAAATACTAAAAATCCCCACTTTCTCCCACTGTCTAATATGCAAAAAGTCGAAGAAACATATACTTAGCTTTAGCTTGATTTAACACGGCCCAAAGGGCTCATACAGTGTAAAACACCATCATCACATTTAAAGCTGTCCTTCAAAACTGTCTCGACATGTTTCGATTGCACAAGCAATCTTCTTCAGGAGATCAAAAACGATAGTCTAAATGTCAAGCAAGTGTTCTTCAACCCTTAAACCAAAAATAAAAATGAATAATTACAAACTCACAAACAAAGGAACGTTATCATATTTAAACAATCGCACTGATCAAAATGCATAGCACTCACCCGAGCAGAGAAACTGCCTCTTCCTGCACTTTCAAAAATGGCGCCTCAGCGTCTATGAACTAATCGAATGAATCTGTGTTCATTATAAACCAAACGGAACCGGAAACAAAACTAAAAACTAACAAATAACTACAATTCCCATCATACAAAGCGCTAAAAAACAGACCAATCAATCTCACGGTTGAGGCCCCTAGGGGCCACCGTATCAAAGTAATGGATCCATTTTTGTTCTCTCCTTAATAAAAAATTGTCAAAATCTCCACCTCTATTGCTTGGGTCTAATTTTTCAATAGCCGCAAATTGCAGTACTTCAAAAGAATGATTCAACTGTAGACAATGCTGCACTACAGGCGCCTCAATGCGCTGCCGTACAATAGCACTCCTATGTTCTATCATCCGTACTTTTAAACTGCGGCTAGTTTTACCAATGTAAAGAAGGGGACACGGACACCATAAGCCATAAATTACACCTTTGGATTGACAGTTCGTATGATATCTGAATCTAAACTTCCCTTCATTAAAGAATGGTAAACATTCACCCGAGAATGATTGACCACAAACACTACAATGGTTACAGGGATGATGTCCTATAATTAGATCCTCGTCAGTATCATCATGTGTTGTTTCATCTGAAAAATCAGAATGTACAATAAGATCCCGAAGGTTTTTGCCTCGTTTAAAGGCAAACCTGGGAGTTTCATGGAGTACTGAATGTAAGCTCACAACATGCCAATACTTCTTAATGATGTTTTGTACTTTATAAATTTGAGAAGAGAACGGGAGTACACAGGTAATACGATTAGAATCTTGCTGCTTGTTTCCAGGAAGAAAAAGTAAATCCCGGTTAACCCACCTAGCGCGTTTGTACGCTTTTTTTATCAGATGTAAAGGATAACCCCGCTGTTGAAAATTTAATGTCAAAATTTTTGCTTTTGATTTATAATCACTCAAGTTAGAACATAATCGCCGGAGTCTCAAAAATTGGCCATACGGCAAATTAGACCTCAAGTGATGCGGATGGCTACTATCATAACGGAGTAGAGTATTTTTATCCGTGGGTTTGCGGTATATTGAATAAGAAAAACCCATGGTATGTAATGAAATTGAGATGTCTAAATATGGAATGCATGATGTCGAGAAGTTATAAGTAAACTTTAAATGTGTATCACAACTGTTGAGCCACAACATAAAGCTTACAAAATCATTTTCAGCACCCTCCCAAACAATTAAAATATCGTCTATATAACGGCGCCAAAATTTCACCTGACTTTGAAACGGGTTGCTCACCAGATATTTGTGTTCAAAAACACCCATATACAGGTTTGCAATGTCAGGGGCCATGGTGGCTCCCATCGCAACTCCCTTCCGTTGTAGAAAAATCTCATCTCCAAATTTGAAAAAATTATTCTTCAAAGCAATAGCTGCTAAAGATGAAATAAAAGCTGATGGAATGCGGCCAGAAACCTCATTTAATTTAAGTTGAACAATTTCAAGAGCTTCTTGTTGAGGAATACTCGTGTATAGAGAAACCACATCAACAGTGGCCAAGGCTAACTTGGAGCTTGGAAATAAATGTTGCGTTTGAGTTTGTAATTGTATCATCAAATCGGAGGAGTCGCGAACATAAGAAGGGAGCAATTTGACCTTCGGTGCCAAAAATTTGTCCACAAAAATCGAAAGGGGCTCGAGTAACGAGCCTCTAGTGGATACAATCGGGCGACCAGGGGGTCTGATCAATGTCTTATGAACTTTGGGCAACAGATATAGTACAGGCATCTTGGGAAAGTCTACAGTAAGAAATTTCTGTTCTTTAGGTGTGATCCAGAATCTATGTGCTGCTGTTTGAATCAATGAGTCAATCTCGGTTTTAACCTCCAAGGTAGGATCTTGAGTAAGTTTCAAATAAAATTCTGGATCACTAAGTTGGCGGAACACCTCATCCTGATGGATACGATGGATTACCAGGATGAGGTGTTCCGCCAACTTAGTGATCCAGAATTTTATTTGAAACTTACTCAAGATCCTACCTTGGAGGTTAAAACCGAGATTGACTCATTGATTCAAACAGCAGCACATAGATTCTGGATCACACCTAAAGAACAGAAATTTCTTACTGTAGACTTTCCCAAGATGCCTGTACTATATCTGTTGCCCAAAGTTCATAAGACATTGATCAGACCCCCTGATCAGACCCCCCTGGTCGCCCGATTGTATCCACTAGAGGCTCGTTACTCGAGCCCCTTTCGATTTTTGTGGACAAATTTTTGGCACCGAAGGTCAAATTGCTCCCTTCTTATGTTCGCGACTCCTCCGATTTGATGATACAATTACAAACTCAAACGCAACATTTATTTCCAAGCTCCAAGTTAGCCTTGGCCACTGTTGATGTGGTTTCTCTATACACGAGTATTCCTCAACAAGAAGCTCTTGAATTGTTCAACTTAAATTAAATGAGGTTTCTGGCCGCATTCCATCAGCTTTTATTTCATCTTTAGCAGCTATTGCTTTGAAGAATAATTTTTTCAAATTTGGAGATGAGATTTTTCTACAACGGAAGGGAGTTGCGATGGGAGCCACCATGGCCCCTGACATTGCAAACCTGTATATGGGTGTTTTTGAACACAAATATCTGGTGAGCAACCCGTTTCAAAGTCAGGTGAAATTTTGGCGCCGTTATATAGACGATATTTTAATTGTTTGGGAGGGTGCTGAAAATGATTTTGTAAGCTTTATGTTGTGGCTCAACAGTTGTGATACACATTTAAAGTTTACTTATAACTTCTCGACATCATGCATTCCATATTTAGACATCTCAATTTCATTACATACCATGGGTTTTTCTTATTCAATATACCGCAAACCCACGGATAAAAATACTCTACTCCGTTATGATAGTAGCCATCCGCATCACTTGAGGTCTAATTTGCCGTATGGCCAATTTTTGAGACTCCGGCGATTATGTTCTAACTTGAGTGATTATAAATCAAAAGCAAAAATTTGACATTAAATTTTCAACAGCGGGGTTATCCTTTACATCTGATAAAAAAAGCGTACAAACGCGCTAGGTGGGTTAACCGGGATTTACTTTTTCTTCCTGGAAACAAGCAGCAAGATTCTAATCGTATTACCTGTGTACTCCCGTTCTCTTCTCAAATTTATAAAGTACAAAACATCATTAAGAAGTATTGGCATGTTGTGAGCTTACATTCAGTACTCCATGAAACTCCCAGGTTTGCCTTTAAACGAGGCAAAAACCTTCGGGATCTTATTGTACATTCTGATTTTTCAGATGAAACAACACATGATGATACTGACGAGGATCTAATTATAGGACATCATCCCTGTAACCATTGTAGTGTTTGTGGTCAATCATTCTCGGGTGAATGTTTACCATTCTTTAATGAAGGGAAGTTTAGATTCAGATCTCATACGAACTGTCAATCCAAAGGTGTAATTTATGGCTTATGGTGTCCGTGTCCCCTTCTTTACATTGGTAAAACTAGCCGCAGTTTAAAAGTACGGATGATAGAACATAGGAGTGCTATTGTACGGCAGCGCATTGAGGCGCCTGTAGTGCAGCATTGTCTACAGTTGAATCATTCTTTTGAAGTACTGCAATTTGCGGCTATTGAAAAATTAGACCCAAGCAATAGAGGTGGAGATTTTGACAATTTTTTATTAAGGAGAGAACAAAAATGGATCCATTACTTTGATACGGTGGCCCCTAGGGGCCTCAACCGTGAGATTGATTGGTCTGTTTTTTAGCGCTTTGTATGATGGGAATTGTAGTTATTTGTTAGTTTTTAGTTTTGTTTCCGGTTCCGTTTGGTTATAATGAACACAGATTCATTCGATTAGTTCATAGACGCTGAGGCGCCATTTTTGAAAGTGCAGGAAGAGGCAGTTTCTCTGCTCGGGTGAGTGCTATGCATTTTGATCAGTGCGATTGTTTAAATATGATAACGTTCCTTTGTTTGTGAGTTTGTAATTATTCATTTTTATTTTTGGTTTAAGGGTTGAAGAACACTTGCTTGACATTTAGACTATCGTTTTTGATCTCCTGAAGAAGATTGCTTGTGCAATCGAAACATGTCGAGACAGTTTTGAAGGACAGCTTTAAATGTGATGATGGTGTTTTACACTGTATGAGCCCTTTGGGCCGTGTTAAATCAAGCTAAAGCTAAGTATATGTTTCTTCGACTTTTTGCATATTAGACAGTGGGAGAAAGTGGGGATTTTTAGTATTTGGGGTAGTTATAATGTGGGAAACATAGCAGATTTTTAGATTTTCTAGTGGTGCATTATCACAGTGTTTGAGATTTCTAATTTAAAACATAATTAATTTTCTTCATAAAAATTTGTTATAATTTTACAGCATGATGACAATAAATGATTATGACTAACTAATTGCTTCATTGACCGATTGTGGCTTGCGGCCCATTGAGTGGCGAGAGGCTGCAAAGAGAGATCTAGAGGCAAACATTGATGATATTCTCATCTGCTGTTATATAAGTTATTTAGATTTATTAGTTTTGCTTTATAAGTTGGATATTGGATTTAGATCCTTTTTCCTCTTCTTTTTCTTTATTGAATATACAAAGTGCTGTACATTATTTATGACTTACCCCTCTATTTGTAATGGTTCTGTGAAGCTAAACAAGATGTAGTCTCCAGCTACTGGTGAGAGAGCCCAGAAACAGTCCAATCCTTTATATGCCTTTTCCAAAGTATACTGCTGATATTCTTTGAGGCTTGTAGTTACAGTTGCAGGAGGGTTGAGATGTGATTTATACAATATTTGTTTGCCAAAATCTTTATCCTGTATCAAGCAAAGAAAAGTAAATTAAATACTAAGAAAACAATGAGACTGGCAACATCAACCAATTGGTACACTAAAATAAGGGCACCCAAATAGGGTAACAACTCAAGTTTACATGTGTGCAAATTTTAGAAGACAACTCGGGTAAATTGAAGAAATTACTTACCTGATAATTTTGTTTTCCTTAGTGTAGACAGATGGACTCAGGACCAGTGGGATATGTGCATCCCTGCTGCAGATGGAGACAGAGTCAGGTTTCAAAGCTGACATCACCCTAGATATACCCTGCAGTGACCTCAGCCATTCAGTATTCTCTTCCAAAGCCATTGTGGACATACTATTGAAAAACTTGATTAGAATTTGGATACAACTTTATAACTTGATTAAAAACTTGATTAAAAAAAAACTTTGATTATAAAACTGGAGACCGCAACTGTACTCAACTAAACATTAGCGCTGGATCCCAGTAATACTATAGATGCCCTGAACTAGGGATAGGGCAACGGTTTACCTGTAACCTCATAGAATCAAGATTCACCTCATAGGAGATTCCTAGTTACTGTTCATGGGCAGTCGTGGGCGGGATGCTGAGTCCATCTGTCTACACTAAGGAAAACGAAATTATCAGGTAAGTAATTTCTCCATTTCCCAACATGTAGCCAGATGGATTCAGGACTAGTGAGTTGTACAAAAGCTACTCCTGAATGGGGCGGGACGCTGCCCGCAGTCTGGTTAGTACCCGCCCTCGCAAAGGCTGCATCCTCTCAGGCATGGACGTCCAGATGCTAGAACCTGGAGAAGGTGTGCAAGGAACACCACATCACTGCTTAAGAGTCAGGATACAGTAGTTTAGCTTCCGCCCAGGATACTGCCTGGGCCCTAGTGGAATGAGCTTTAACCTAAAGGGGAAAAGGCTTCCCTGCCTCTACATATACTCCCATGATCACTTCCTTGATCCAGCGAGCTATGGTAGCTCGCAAAACCGCTTTGCCTTGTTTTCTTCCCTCATGAAGAACGAACAAGCGGTCTGTCTTGCGCATCGGTTCTGAGCATTCCAGATACTGCACTAAAAGTCTACCAACGTTTAAATGGCGTAGGAGGTGGTAGTCTTCCATGTCCTCGCGTCTGTCCAGGGATGGTAAGGAAATGGACTGGTTCAGGTGAAACTCCAAGACTACCTTTGCTAAGAAGGAGGGGACGGTGTGAAGCTGTACTGTTCCTGGAGTAAACAGAAGGAACAGTTCCTGATAAGACAGCACCTATAGCTCAGAGATGCGACGAGCCGAGCATATTGCCACCAAGGATACAGTCTTTAGTGTTAATAGGCATAGCGACAGACTGCACGGTGATCTGAAGGAAGGCCCTGCCAGAAAGTCCAATACTAGATTGAGATTTCATAGGGGGACCGGCCACTTTAAGGGTGGTTGGAGTTGTTTAACCCCTTTTAGGAAACGGGCGAAATCTGGATGCACCAACAGATGGGTTCCGTTCACTTCAGCCTTGAAGCAGGAGAGTGCTGCCACCTGAACTTTCAGGGAGTTGAGGGACAATCCTTTGTTCAGATTGTCCTGTAAAAATTCCAGGATCATGGTGATCTTGGCCATTCAAGGGAGCACCCTACGCTCCTTGCACCAGTAGGATCGCGGATACGGCGGTCAATTCTCCCTGCTAGTTCCATCAGGGACTCAAGGGTATCAGGCAAGTCACGAGCCACTAATTTGTTGTTTACGTGAGAGTTGAGACCCTCCATGAATATGGCACATAAGCATCCAGTGTCCCAATGTATTTCGGATGCTAGAGTCTTAAATTCAATAGCAAAGTCTGTAAGTGGCTTGTTACCTTGCTGAAGGTTTAGCAAGGCAGATCCAGTGAAGTCTGGCGAGCCGGGTCATCAAACACAGACTTAAAAAGTTTTAGAAATCTGGTAGGTCATTCAGGATAGCATCTTCACGTTCCCATAATGGTGAAGCCCAGACCAGGGCTCGTCCTTCTAGAAACGACAGGGTGTAGGTGGTCTTTGAAGCTTCAGTGGGAAAGAGAGTAGGCTGTAATGAAAAATGCATGCTGCATTGATTAACAAACCCTCTGCACATCTTGGCTTCACTCGTAAAGTGGGTAGGTGTGGATAAAAGTACAGTGGTCTTAAGGGTTACCACTGGTGACAGCAATTCCTTCACAGGAGGAGCTGAAGAGTTCAGTTGAGTGTGTAACTGATTGAAGGCAGTAGCTAGGCTCTCCAAAGACTTTTGTTGTTCCGTGATCCGCTGGGCTAGGCCAGGGATGGCCTGCAGGGCTGCGAGCTGAGCCGAGTCCATGGAGTTAGCAATCTGTTGTGTTTGTGGCATAGTGGGACCCTTGGTCGCAATGGAGATGACTCCGCCCACGGGGAGGGGCCCCGTGGGGAACCACTGCAATAGGCTGAACTCAGATAGCAGACACACACAATGGATAGAGGCTTTATTGTACTGCTGTAGATAGATGGTGAAAGCAGGAAGGTAAGGCACTGATCCAAGAAGTGCCAGTTTTTGGGTGCTTGCCAGGTTCTTATAGCCTAGATTGGCCACTGTTGGAAACAGGATGCTGGGCTTGATGGACCCTTGGTCTGACCCAGTATGGCATGTTCTTATGTTCTTAGTACGTTCAACAGGCACAGATGTGAAGTCTCAGCCAGATGATCACGATAAGCAGGAGCCCGCAGTGCGGGTAACACAGCGGCTGATGGGTGGAGCTGGAGCACCGGATCGTAGAGGTACTCACAGGAATGATGGCATCTTCCTAATGGTGGAAAGTTGGGACTGAAGGTCTGTGGTGCAGGATATAATGGCAGGTAGGACCTTGAGGAGCGAGTACCCGATGTCAGATATCCTGAAATGTAGAAGAGAGAGAAAGACCCCCGAGGAGCAGTTGTCTTAGTTAGAGAGAACCCCGAAGGGTAGTTGGAAGCTAGAGACCCCCGAGGAGCGGGTATCTAGAGCTTCTACAGGAGCAAGGCCATTAGAGTGAAAGCAGCATCTAAGCGTACAGCTTAGAGCGGTCAGAGTAGCTAAAACCAAAGTCCTTGCTAACTCAAGGTGGTAGCAGATGCAGAGGCTAGATATACCTGGAGGTACTGACGTCATGCGGTGGGGGCCGCCCCTGAGGTTCCCGCCATGACGTGTATTTGAGCGTAGATATGCACGCTTGCGCCCTAGGAGGCCACGGGAGTGAGCATGGCGGATGGGGACACCCATGCTGGTTTGGTAATGCCGAGACCCTCGGCACCGGAGGCAGCCATCTTGCCCAAAGAGAGTGAAAGAGAAGACAAAGAGGTAAGGCAGAGCGGTCGCAGCCGTCTGCGACCGACGGACGCAACACTTATCAGTGTGGATTCCACTGCCAGTGTCTTGTGCTGAGAGTGGCAAGGTGGCATCATGAACCTGTCCCGAGGGATTCTGTGGAATTCCAGAGCGTAACCTTCTCATATGATGTCCAGTATCCATTTATCCGACATGATCTCGACCCACCACTGATAGAAGAGGGATAGTTGGCCTCCTATCTCCTTGTCCTGTGGATGGAGAGGCTCAACTTAATTGGGAAGTTCAGGTCGAGCCTGAACCTGTTCCTCTTTTTGGTTGTCAGTTCCGAAAGGACTGAGACCTTTCCAAGGGCCGAGATGACTGAAATGACGAGTTTCTGTAGGGCCAGAAGTGCTGGGAGCCCCTAGCCTGACCCCTCATGGGTGAGGGGTGCTCTGACCTCTTTTTCTTATTTTCCGGCAGCCAGGGCACTGGAGATTCACTCCACTTACTGGCTTGCTTCTCTAATTCCTTCCAAATAGGAGGGATCCCTTAAAGGGCATCTTTATGAGGTTCTCCTTAGAAGTTGCATCCGCTGACTAATTTTGCAACCATAGCTGTCTTCTGGCCACCACCACTGAGGCTACTCCTCTGGCCGAGGTATGCACTAGGTCCAAGCTTGCATCCACCAGGAAGGATGTGGCAGGTTCAATTGCCTCTCCGGCATGTGCCCCTGAGCTATCTGCCTCTCTTGAGAGAAGCAGACATGAACGAGCCACCAGGGCACAACAGAAAGTGATCTGCAGTGTCATTGCTGCTGCATCGTAGGCTTGCTTAAGGATGGATTCCAACTGCCTATCATGAGCTTCCTTCAAGGCTGCTACTCCCTCTACAGGGATAGTTGTTCACCTTGAGACAGTGTAGACCAGGGCATCCACTTTCGGGAAATGCAGGCATTCCTTGACTGCTGGGTCCAGAGGGTAAAAGGCCTCCAAGGCCTGATCTCCTTTAAAACTTGCCTCTGGACATCCTATTCCAGGTCAATCAGCTCCTGGATGGCTTCCAGCATCAGGAAATAGCAAGAGGCTTTCCATAGCAACTCCAGGATTGGGTTCTTCTTTGGCTCTGACATAGGGTCCGTGCCCAGAACTCCCAGAGTCTTCAGGGTCTGGGAGACTAGGGCTAGTAATTTATATCTGTGGAAAAATTGAAGCATGGTCTGGTATGGCTCCAGGTCTGGAAGGATTTCCCCGTCGTTGTCTGTGGTGTCTGGGTCCCTGTCAAGGATACCCTTGGTGAGGCAAAGCATGTCCCGAGACAAGCTGACAGGGCTGGGAGGGTGAAGCCTTCCCAGCTAGGTCTCAGCCCAGGCAGGGGCAGGGACAGGGGCTGACTGTGCCTGAAAAAAGGCTTGAAGGCCCTGAAAAAATTCCAACCAAGAGAAGGCTGCCGGGCCATATTTGGCCCAGGATGTTCCGGGGTAGTGACTGATGAACTGCCCTCTCCCGGGGAGGGACAGTTCAGCCACAGAATTACTCAGGTCCAGGGTGCTGCCAGATAAGGTTGTGGTTGACCCGTCCTCCACCTGGGATGGGCCAGACTGTGAAAATTTCTGAAAATCCAGCCCTCCCTGGGCCTCCTCACATTGCTGACATAGGAAGGATTCCAGGTCAGACTGTGCAGCTCGAATATTTATTTATTTATTAGTTTTTTTACACTGACATTCGTGGGTACATCATGCCGGTCTACAATATAACTGAAGGAGGAAAATACAAAAAACCAGGGAAGGGAGCAGCTAGGAAGAAAATAGGAACGAGCGAGAAGCGGGAAAAAAGGACAGATGGAAATAATATAGGAACAGTACCTGACAGAGAACAAGGGAATGTCTGTGCTTCTTTGCTGCCGGAGCCATAACCGCTGTAGCTTGTGCGTTTAACTGGCTGATGCCTCTTGAGCGTATACAGACTCACCTTGGCACGTGTAGATGTAAGTGGTTGTTTGTGCACAAAGGTGTGGGTGTGCTTATGTGCACAGTTATGCGCGCAGCTATGTGCGTACTTATGCGCATGTTAGGCGCACAGAAGGCTGGCCTGTACCGATGGACGAAGGGGGGGAAATGGAACCGCACCAAACTGTGCGCAAGATGGCGCCACCATGGATTGTCGCGTGGCAAGTCCACCAAGCCTAAAGAGGGGCCTAGCTATTGGAGGGCCGCTCAACCTGCTCGGAAACCCTCTTCCCTCACCCGAGTGGGATCGGGAATGATGTCGGTACGGCATGCCGAGCAAGGAGACCGGAGGAAAGAATTACCAAAGCCCTTCCACATCTCTGGATCGGAGGAGTTCTTCTCTACTTACCTGGTCTCAGCGCTTATCAGCTGAGTACAGAGTTGGTCTCCAGCTGCGGGGGGAGAGGGCTTCTGCACCCGCTGTCTTTTAGCTGCTTCAGCAGCAAAGTCCACGCCGGGAGCCAGCTACCAGACCAAGGTACAGCTCCGAGGGATGTCGGAAATCACCTCAGGAATTCTCAACTGGGGAAGGAACCCTTAGGTATCACTGCAGGAGAGCGGGGCTCAATCTTCCTTTCAATTTAAAGGTAAATTTCTCCTTCGAACTAGTGCTGCAATCCCGCTAAACACTGCTGCTGGTGTGGGGATAGCATCTACACCTGCTAGGAGACTGAGAGATACTGAATGGCTGAGGTCACTGCAGGGGTATATCTACGGTGACGTCAGCTTCGAATCCTGACTCAGTCTCCATCTGCTAGCAGGGGAGCACATAACCCACTGGGGTCCTGAGTCCATCTGGCTACACGCTAGGAAAAGTTACTTACCTAGGTAAAATTGCCCTCCTCTGGCCAGACAGAGGATATATTTTATAACTGAACATGTTCAGATAAAGTGTGAACATACCTTTTATGCTCAGACTTTACACTTTCAAAATTCATGGGTAAGTGGTTTGATATATTCACAAAATAACTTGCAAAAAGTTACTTGTGCAGATTAACTTTCACGAAGGGAGGACAATTTTTAAATATTTACATGTGGTCCCATATACCCATGAGAGATGCTCTACAGTAATGTTATGAAAAATGCACCTGTGAAGGATATACTATATAGTGGTGAAGGGGAAGAGAGGCAGTATAAAGGCAAGCCATAGTTTTTCATTATTCCTAAGTATTATATTACATTTTTGCTTAGTATTGAATGCAGTATCCACAAGACAAAAGCAGCATAGAAAGGAATGTTCTGCAAAAACATAGTGCTGCAAATTCACTGGGGAAATAGTACTCAGATATACAAAAGTGTGCTAGAGGTCAGTACTTGCATTCCAGCTTAGCTGCAGACTCATTTTACATGTTGAAAACATTTGCATTTTATTGATAAAGGAATTTGCATTTAACCACATGGAGAAATGTTTAATAGTAGCAACCAGTTAAAGAAATATTTTCTAAGGTCTAGATTCCTCAAAATGCGATAAATTTTGCATAAATAGCGCCTGCAATAAAACAGGGGCATGGTTAGGTAAATTTTCACTTCCTGCTATGTGTGCTATTTTAGCACTTCACAGATATTTTACCACAAAACACCTTAAATTTATTGTACCTGCGATATTTCCATTTCGCAAGTAGCGAGAGAGAGAGACTATTTATAATGCTCTCATAGTAGTCATCTATTTATACCACTATAGGAGGGTCATCTAGTAACTCGAGGTGAGGTTTAGGTGGTGGACTAGGATTTTGGGGCCAGTTTTACATGCAAAGTCAGATGTACGAACAGCACAGTAGGACAGGGCAAAAGAACATTGTAGAAATCTTATCTTCGTGTATTTTTCCTCATTCCAAATCATATCATATCTTCACTGATGTGTACTGTGCTTTTCGTACATCTGCCTGTGCATGTAAAACTGGCCCCAAAACCCTAGACCACCACCTAAACCTCATCTCAAGTTCTAAATGACTCTCCTAGAGTGGTATAAATAGATGACAAATATTTGTTCCACCCCACAGGCGCTCTCTCTCTCTACTCCATTCCACTCCCTGCCCGAAAAGGAATTTGTGATAAATATCACACAGCTTAATACCAGGAAAAAAGGTGTAGTTATTTCGGGCATTAAAAATGTGCGATAACGTGTGTTATGCTATTGCACGCAGCATTAATGCCCCTCATTTTCATAAACCCCACTCAAATTCCTCCCCTCTAACCCTGCGACAGCTCTCTACGTTTCTTGCACAGCAAAGAGGGATGCTAGAAGGACCTTTTACCGCTCCCGCTCCAGCGTGAGACCAACTGATATCCAAATCACACCAGCTCTATCAGTCGGGAGGCTCCTGGATTTTTCAACCTTGCCAGACAACACAACGGACATCCCACTGAAGATCAGGGCTCGGGATACCGTTCCCCAGACGCAACAAGGCAGAGGATTTTCATCCCGCTATTTCCTACTTTCAAAGAAATCAGGCGACCTCCGCCCATCCTGGACCTCAGAAATCTCAACAAATTTCTTCAGAAAGAAAAGTTCAGTATGGTGTCTCTCAGCACCATGCTTCCCTTACTACAACAAGGGGGTTGTCTCTATTCTCTGGACTTTCTAGACACTTCATAGAGAGTCAACAACATTTTCAATACCAAGTTCTGCCATTGACAACTTGTGTATTTCACCAAATGCCTAGCAGTGACTGCTGCTCATCTACAAAGAGCAATAGCATTCACACGTTTCCTTACCTGGACAACTGCCTAATAAGGAATCAATTCAAACAAGGAGCTCTAAATTCTCTAGACTCACTATAAATCTACTAAATTTGGCTGGGAATTCTGATCAACTACCATAAATCCCATATGCAGCAGATCTGGGCACTACAGTCGCAACGGCCTTCCTACCCAACAACCGCGCAGACATCCTATCAAATTGTCCACATCTCTGCGAGCATGCAACATAGCCTCAGCCCATCAATTCTTCCATTGCTGAGCCACAAGGTTTCCACAATCCACGTCACTCCTATGGCCAGACTAGCCATGAGAAAAACTCAGTGGATTTTAAAATTTCAGTAGCTCTAAGCCATTCAACCGCTTTAGTCCCTGATCCATATCACCGATCCAGTAACCAAATCCTCGGATGATCTTGGCTACGGTCGCATCCAACTTGGGTTTGAGAGCTTGTATCAACACCCTCCAAACCCAAAATGAGTCTACTCCGTTCCATGAAAAGTCTCAGATCAACTTCCTGGAGCTTCAAGCCATACTTTATGCCCTTTATGCCTTCAAACACGGTCTCTCACACAAAACTTTGTGGATACTGACAAACAACATAGTGGCAATGTGGTACTTGAACAAACAGGGATGCACAAGCTCTTATCTGCTCTGCCAGGAAGCAGTGCAGTTCTAGGCCTGGACTCTTGCACACTCCATGTATCTCCGGGCCACTTATCTAACAGGCATATTGAACATACTAACAGACCATCTCAATCAATGACTCCATCCCCACAAGTGGTCTCTGAATCCATGTGTAGCGAGCAAAATCTTCTAGCGCTGAGTTCAACCAACCATCGACCTCTTGCGTCCGAATTGAACCACAGAGTGGACAGATTCTGCTCCCTATACAGGCATCGAAATGCGTTAGCCATGGATGCCTTTGCTCGCCCCCTGCAACAAAGGTTTCCTATATGTGTCTCTTCTGATACCGCTCATAGCCAAAACTCTCGTGGAGCTACAGCAGGACAGGTTTTCAATGATTCTCATAATCCCGTACTAGACTCAACATAGAAATGATGGCAGAAGAAGACCAAACGGCCCATCCAGTCTGCCCAGCAAGCTTTCACACATTTTTTTTTCTCATACTTTTCTGTTACTCTTGGCTCTTATTAGTAACTTTTTGGTTCTAGTTACCTTCCACCCCCACCACTGATGTAGAGAGCAGTCCTGGAGCTGCATTTAAGTGAAGTATAAAGCTTAATTGGTTAAGGGTAGTAACCGCCGCAATAAGCAAGCTACTCCCACGCTTATTTGTTTACCCAGCCTATGTAATTCAGTCTTTGTTGGTTGTCTGAATATAAATCCTCTTATCTTCATTCCCCCCGCCATTGAAGCAGAGAGCTATGCTGGATATGCATTGAAAGTGAAGTATCAGGCTTATTTGGTTTGGGGTAGTAACCGCCGCAACAAGCAAGCTACTCCACCACTTTTTTGTGAATGCAAATCCTTTTTTCCACATTTCCTCTTGCTTTTGAAGGATAGAGCAATGTTGGAATCGCATTAACCATGTGTATGTTTATTGAATAAGGGTATTAATCACCAGGTAGTAGCTGTCATTCCCACAAGCCACCCCCATGCCTCTTCTCTTCATTCACATCCTCTAGACTTTATGGATCCACAGTGTTTATCCCAACCTTCTCAACCTATCACTCCAGGAACCAATTCGCCTGCGCTCAGGTCAATCTCATAACACAGACTCACTGATATTCAGGTACCTGTAGCTTCACGAAAACCTTCCACACGAAAATCTGTAATGAATCTCTGTGCGGAGTTAGAAATCTGTAATGAATCTATTATGATTGACTCCAAAGAAGGTGGAGTTAGTAGTCATTAATATAGTTGTGGGTGGATCCCTGGGCAAGTGGCAGATGACCACGCCCTCGGGAGGATATCCCGAGAGGGACCACCAGCTAGGCTTGAGTATGGAGAAACTGTAGAACGTGAGTAGGCAGAGTAGACTGGGTTCAAGAACAGAAGTAGATGACAAAACTCACATAAGATCTCAAGGAAGCTCAGGAGCTGGAACAGTATAGGCCCTCGAGGAGCGAGTACATGGTTCCAGGGTAAGCTCTGAGAGAGCGATGGTAACTCACAGTTGTTTGTAGTAGCGATATCTTCCAGGCAGTAGAGAATCTTCAGAGTCTCCAGGAACATGGGCCCTCGAGGAGCGAGTACCGGTTCCTATCTGTAATCTGAAAGGTAAAGAGAGAGCGAGGCCCCCCGAGAAACGGGTACCTCTGGTAAGTCCGAGGAGGCAAAGTAGCTTGGAGGAATCGTAGACGGATCCGTATCCGTATCTTCTCCACTCCTTGCTAACTCAATCTGATAGTGAAAATAGAGAACTTTAAATATTGGAAGCGGATGACATCATCTCAGGGGAACGCCCCTGAGGTTCGCGCCCTTGCTGGTACTTCAGTCAGAGCGCGTACCCTAGGTCATCAGGCAAACATGGCGGATCTGCAACGTCGAGCCGGTCCGGGAACGCCTGAGGGAGACAGCATGGAGATGCCGCGGCAGCCAGCCATCCATCAGACCCGGAGGGAGTCGCCACAGAGGTAAAGAGGGCGGAGTGAGGGTGTCGAGCAGTGACGGATGCAACAAAATCTTACCATTCGAAATGGGCAAGATTTACCAAATGATGTGCACAAAAAGGTATTGGGCCCCCTTTTTCCTACTCCACTCCATCTCCATTGGACTATCTAGGATACCTTTCAGATTCTGGTCCCCAGACATCCTCCATATGGGTACACCTCGGTTCTATCTCAGCATACCACCAGGGAGTAGGGAATGCCCTGTTAATGGCTCAACCCCTTATGAGTCAGCTTATCATGGGATTTCTGCAACTTAAGCCTCCTCTACGATCACTGGTTAAGGAATGGGGCCTAAATGTAGTGCTTACAAGGCTCATGTGTTCCCCGTTTGAGCCTTTGCATTCCTATAACATTAAAATTTTAACATTGAAAATTATTTTCCTCGTAGCCATCACCTCTGCTAAAAGGGTCAGTGAGTTACAAGCCCTTGTTGCATACTCACCCGACACTAGGTTCCTCCGTGCCCAAGTGGTCCTCCATACTCACCCTAAATTTCTTCTTACGGTGGACACAGCCTCTCACCTTACTCAGTCTATAGTCTGCCCACTCTTCCCAAGGCCTCTCTCTCTCTCACCAGGGCGAGAGGGTGTTGCACACCTTGGACTGTAAGCGTGCACTTGCATTCTATCTAGACCACATTGCACTCCATAGGAAATCCACCTAACTCTTTTTGCTTCTTTGACAAAGACAAGCTGCGAGTTCCAACGGGCAAACAAACTCTCTCCAACTGGCTAGCAGACTGTATCGAATTCTGCTAAGAGGAAGCAGGCCTTCCTCTCCAGGGGTGAATGCAGGCACATTTTGTAAGGGCCGTGGCAACATCGGTAGCACACTATTGTTCAGTACCAATTGCCAACATTTGCTAGGCTGCGACATGGAGCTCTCTTCACACATTCGCAGCCCTCTACTGCTTAGATAAGGAAGTCCATCAAGACTCTGCCTTTGGCCATTCTGAGTTGCAAAACTTTGTTCCAGTATAATCCGCAACTCCTTCCACAGCCACCTGCTGTGATTTCAGGCTGCCTCATCATTGCCAATAGCACCCCAATTATTGTGCCTGTTGCACGAGTTGTCTGCTATTGGCCTATTGTAATATGAGACAGCCTGTAGCTTGCTAATCACCCATATGTGAGGACCTCCATCCTGCTTGTCCTGGGAGAATGCAGAGTTGCTTACCTGTAACAGGTGATTTCCCAGGACAGCAGGATGTAGTCCTCATGAAAACCACCCGCCACCCCGCGGAGTTGGGTCCGCTTACGTTTATTATTTTATTTTTTCGCTCCGCTTTTTCGTACAAACGAGACTGAAGGGAAACCCCTGTGGACACAGGGATCATGGCATGCTGGGTAAGCTCAGTGTGCCAGTCAAAGTTTCTAGAAACTTTGACAAAAGTGTTCTGTAATAGGGCTCCGCCTGATGATGTCACCCATATGTGAAGACTACCATCCTGCTTGTCCTGGGAGAAGACTTTCATCACAGACAAAACAAATGGAAAACAAATTGAGAATATTCACAGAATTGTTGTGAAAGGGGAGGTGCTATTGCTAGGGGATTTCAATTTGCCAGATGTTGATCAGGACATCCTAGCAACAGTGTCTTCCAGAATCATGGAGATCATGGACTCTCTACAAAGAAAACTGTTTTGTCAACTGTAAAGGAACCCACTTAGAAGGAGGCAAACTGGACTTGGTGCTTATCAACAGAGACAGATGTCCAATGTTGTAGTGGATGAGCATCTGGAATCCAGTGATCACAGGATGGTGTGGTTCAGTATAAGGGCACAAGAGATGAAAGTTCATTCAAAGGCTGTTGCGCCGGAGGTGGACCCTTGGGCCGAGGTTGGGTTGACGCAACCTGTAGGTAAGGACCTATGTGTCCCTACCATCGGCAGGCGAAGTGGGCTGATGAACAGAGGCCAGCTGGAGCTTCACTAATACCAGCCTTCGTTCCCCGTGCGTTGAGCCTTTGGGTGCCAGGGCCGGCTGGACTTAGGTGGGCCTCTGTATGAAGTTGATGGGAAGATCGAGATCAGCCCAGAGACAGCAGATGAGAGATGGTACAGTCTTACACTGGATGAGGTAGTGTCCTGGAGACTCGTGCGCCAAAGGAACGAAGGCAGACAGGGGGTGCCCGAGCAAAAGCAGGCCAAAGCCTGAATAGACCAAGCCCAGGAAGTAAGCTGAAGAAGCATCGAGGACAGGCTTGAGTCAGGGCTGGCGGCAATCTGGAAGCAGTGGCAAGCAAGGCTGAGGTCTGATCAAGGACAAGGTCAAGCCTAGTCAAACGATGCTGAGGTCTAGGTCTGGAGAGAGGCAACAATGTAGTCAGGCAATGCAGGGGTCTGGGTCTGGAGAGAGGCAACGACGTAGTCAGGCAATGCAGAGGTCTGGGTCTGGAGAGAGGCAACGGCGTAGTCAGGCAAAGCAGAGGTCTGGGTCTGAAGAGAGGCAACAGCGTAGTCAGGCAATGTAGAGGTCTGGGTCTGGAGAGAGGCAAAGGCGTGGTCAGGCGAATCAGAGGTCCGGGCTTGGAGAGAGACAACAGCGTGGTCAGGCAAAGCAGAGTCAAAGTCGGTGTAGGCAATCCGAGGAAAGATGAAGAGCAGGAACGTAGGAGCAAGGAGTCAGGAACCAGGATCAGCGAGGAGCAGGAACACGGGAGTGAGACGAATCTTTTAGGAGGCAACGAGTACTCGACCAGCGAGGGGACCTGTTGCAAAGGCAAAGCTAGGGATGAGCCGGGACCGCGGCTTGGTTCCCGCCGTGGGCCCTACTTAAGCATTAGCGATGCGCGCATGCCTAGGGAGGGGCATGGCGCCGAGTAGCAGCATCTCTCCACGGGCCATTTGGAGAGACCCGTCATCGAGCAATGGACGTGGTGGCTGGACCAGGAATGCCAGGGACTGCAGCTGAGCCGGAGGCACCAGGGGAGGCCCGAGGACGGAGATGGTGGCCCACCACCGCCAGAGACGAGGAACCAGGAGCTGGAGTTACTTCAGAGAGGTAAGAGGGCCATGCCGCGGGTCTGCCGAGGACGGCACTCGTAACAAAGGCTAGGAGTCTAGACTTCAGGAAAATTTACTTTCCAAAAATGGGGGAGTACATCAAGGAGTCATTAGCTAGATGGGAAAAGCTAGGGGAAATAGAAGAGCAGAGGGAAAAACTAAAAGAATATTTCATAAGGGCAAGTAATCTTTTTCTTAGGAAAGTAAATGGTCATATGACATAGTGAGGGCAAAGGTAGCGCCAGCGGCATTTTGAATATTGGCAATACGGCGCGAGTGCAGGAGGTCGCTCCCGGACCCCGCTGGACTTTTGGCAAGTCTTGTGGGGGTCAGGAGGCCCCCCCAAGCTGGCCAAAAGTCCCTGGGGGTCCAGCGGGGGTCCGGGAGCAATCTCCTGCACTCGTGACGTCGGGTGACAGGAACCAAAATGGCACCGGCGCTACCTTTGCCCTGTCGTATGGTAAGGGCAAAGGGCCACCGGCGCCATTTCTATTAATGCAGCCGTGGCCCGAGAGCAGGAGATCGCGCCGGGACCCCCCCCACTGGACCCCAGATAATTTAAAACATTTTGGGGGGGTTCGGGAGGGTGGGGGATTTGTTTTAAAGGGTCAGGGTGGGTTTTAGGGTTGTTTTGGTGTGCCGGTTTTCCCGCCCTCCCCCGATTTACGATTTTTTACGATTTTTAAAAAAAACAAAACATGACGATCAGATTTCCCTCCCCCCCCAGCCAAAATAGATCGTTAAGACGATCGATCACACGATTCACATCCCTATTCTTTAGAGTCAGGAGTAGTTCCACTTCATAAAAGTAGAAGTAAGGAGGAGGCAGGGAACCACAGACCACAGTCATCTGTGGTGAGTATATTAATGGAATCACTACTTAAACAGAGGATAGTGCAGTTTTTGCAATCCAATGGATTGAAAGATCCGAGGGAGCATAGTTTTACCAGAAGTAAATCTTGCCAGACAAATCTGATCAATTTTTTTCATTGGGTGAACAGAGAGTTGGATCAAGGGAGCGCACTAGATGTACTGTACTTGGATTTTAGTAAGTCCTTTGATACAGTTCCACAAACAAGACATAAATAAATTGAATACTGTTGGTATGGGACCTAGAGTGACTGACTGGGTTAGAAACTGGCTGAGCTGGAGGCGACAAAGGGTAGCAGTAATGGAGGTTTTGTTACGTTTGCTGGCTGGTAGGCTGCTCTATATATTTAGGTCCATAAAAGTCTGATATAACTTTTGGTACATACCAAACACCATGTTGGTAATCATTTTCTGGAACACCTCCATTCTGACTATATCCTTTCAGAGATATGACCTCTAGAATTGGACACTCTACTCCAGGTGAGGTCTCACCAATGACCTATGCAGGGCATTGTCACGTCCCTTTTTCTACTGGCTATCCATCTCCCTTTGCACCCTAGAATTCTGGCTGTAGTCACTGCTTAATCACACTCTTTTGCTAACTAGAGATCAGATACAATTGCCTAAAGGTTTGCTCCTGCTTGGTACACATCAATAACTCGCCTCCAGTCATGTATTGCTCCCTTGCATTTCTGTACTCCAAGTGTAAAACTCTTCATTTATTTGCATTGAAACATAATTACCAAGCACTCAGTCATGCCTCATTCTGTCTACTCCCTTAAGCGTATTCATTCTGTAATAGATCTTATTGTCACCTGCAAAAATATACACTATTCCTACTAATGCCTCTGTTATATTGCTCCCAAAGATATAGAACAGAACCAGGTTCCTGAGACCTGAGGCACTCAAGTAATCACTCTTCTTTCCTTGGACAATGTGATAACATCAGGCCTATTGGACTGGAGAAGCCTGTTGACAAATTATTCATTTAATTGAGGGTTTGATAAGCAAGTTGAAATGGCTTACCATTTTCAATTATGCATACCCAACTTGAAGACAATTTAAACAACTTTGAATATGAGAACTCATTCTTTATTTAAATTTGCTTCTAACTACACAATACCTGTTTAAATGAAAGATTTTAACAAGAAGATCTAAAATGTGCAGTTACTATGCAGCTTAAGGCTTGACAATAATGCTGTTGTGCTTTTTAAATAAGAAAATCCATATCCTTACAAAACTATTTTCATATCATTTTCTATACATGAAGGGGGCAATAGGGTAATAATCAGTTCCTGAGACTAGCTTGTTGTCAAGCTCATTTTTGAAAGAGAAATCCCACATAGGGTTTCTCTTTGAACATGCAGCCAGCCACAGGAATGGGGTCTGAACCTTGACACATACATCTGCAACTGCTTGAATGCAGTTTCAAACGTCCCCACAGAAAGTATGCACAGGGCTTTCAAAATGTAATGCCTGTGCATACTTTCCGTCAACCTAACCCTGATCCTTTTTTATCACAGTTAAAAGTTCCCATGCTGTTTTACTCACGAAAATGACTTTGAATATTTCCCTTTTTAATATAAACTATTACATTTTTGTTATCTGTATAGGTGCATTATTAACATAGTAACATAGTAACAATAGCAGAAAAAGACCAAAATGGTCCATTTAGTCTGCCCAGCAAGCTTTCCAAGGTAGCAACTGCCACTCCCATGCAGGTTACCCCCACGTTTCTGTCAAGGGTAGTAACTGCTGCTCCATGCTGGATAAGCTTTTTTATTCATTCCCATCCTCTAGCCTTTAGGGATCCACAGTGTTTATCCCATGCCCCTTTGAAATCCTTCAGTTTTAGTCTTCACCACTTCTTCCAGAAGGACATTCGAGGCATCCACTACCCTCTCAGTGAAGAAATATTTCCTGACATTGGTTCTAAGTCTTCCTCCCTGGAGTTTCAAATCATGACCCCTAGTTCTACTAAATTGTTTCCAATGGAAAAGGTTTGTTGACGACATGGATCATTAAAACCTTTCAAGTATCTGAAGGTCTGTATCATATCACCCCTGTTCCTCCTCTCCTCCAGGGTATACATATTCAGGTTCTTCAACCTCTCCTCATAAGTTATTTGATGGAGGCCACCCACCATTTTGGTCGCCCTTCTCTGGACCACCTCCATCCTGTCTCTGTCTCCTTTGAGATACGATCTCCAGAACTGAACACAGTACTCCAGATGAGGCCTCACCAAGGACCTGTACAAAGGGATTATCATTTCCCTTTTCTTACTAGATATTCTTCTCTCTATGCAGTCTAGCATTCTTCTGGCTTTGGCTATCGCCGTGTCACACTGCTTCGTCAACTTCAGGTCGTTAGACACTATCACTCCAAGGTCTCTCTCCTGTTCCGTGCACATCAGCCCTTCACCCCCCAACGCATATAGTTCTTTCGGATTACCACACCCCAGATGCATGACTCCCATGAATCCCAGCTGCCATATCTTTGACCACTCTTCCAGCATCCTTAAATCCTGCCTCATTCTCTGTACTCCTTGCAGCGAGTCCACTCTGTTGCAGATTTTAGTATCATCCGCAAATAGACAAACTTTACCTTCTATCCCTTCCGCAATGTCGCCCACGAAGATGTAGAACAGAACTGGTCCCAACATCGATCCCTGTGGCACTCCACTTAATACCATTCTCTCTTCAGAGTAGGTTCCATTTACCATTATCCGTTGTCTTCTATCAGTCAACCAGTTTATAATCCACGCCAACACCTTGGAGTTGACTCCCAAGCTTCTCATTTTGTTGTTGAGTCTTCTATGTGGGACCGTATCAAAAGCTTTACGAAAATCCAAGTAAACTACATTGAGAACGCTTCCCTGATCCAGTTCTCTAGTCACCCAATCAAAGAAATCAATTAGATTCGTCTGACAGAACCTTCCCCTGGTGAATCCATGCTGCTTCTGATCGAGCAACCCACAGGATTGTAGATAGTTCAATATCCTTTCCTTCAGCCTCTTCTCTGCTCCCACTCTTGTGAAGCAGGACCACCACTGCTCTTCTCCAGTCACTAGGCACTACACCCTTTTCCAGGGATCTATTGAACAGGTCACACAGTGGACTCGTCAGCACATCTCTGAGTTCCCTCAGTATTCTGGGGTGAACCTCATCAGGCCCCATGACTTTGTCCACTTTCAGTTTTCTTAGCTCTTCCCATACATTATCTTCCGTAAATGGAGTTTCATCTACTCCACCCCGTTCTACAGTCTTGATAACAAGTGACGGTCCTTCTCCAGGGTCTTCTTTAGTGAACACTGAACTGAAGTATTTGTTTAATATTTCTGCTAATTCATCATCTCTCTCCACCCATTGATCCTTATCCTCTTTCAATTTCACTATACCACTATGTACCTTTCTCTGATAAATCTGAACAATGTTTTGTCACCTCGATTTATCTCCTTGGAAATCCTTTCCTCTGCCTGACTTTTTGCTTCCTTGATTACTTTTTTCATCTCCCTCAGTTTTTCCAGATAATCCTCCCTGTGTTTCACTTTTTGGGATTTTTTATATTTCTTAAAAGCTGCTTTTTTTGCTTTTATTACATCAGCCACCTCCTTTGTGAACCAGATTGGATTCTTATTTCTCTTACTTTTGTTTACTTTTCTAATATATAGATTTGTTGCTTTTGTAATTGCTCCTTTTAGTTTGGCCCATGTTAGACATCTCCCATTTTCTCCCAGTCTTCAAGTTCTGCCTCCAGATATTTCCCCATTTCTACAAAGTATGTTTTTTTGAAGTACAAAACTCAGATCTTTGTGACACTTCTCCAGATCCTATTTGCAATATCAAACCATATTGTTTAATGATCACTGGTGCTGAGGTGGGCACCCACCCGGACATTAGAGACATTAGCTCCATTAGTAAGCAGTAGGTCAAGTATAACTCCCTCCCTTGTGGGTTCCATTACCATTTGTTTGAACAAAGCGCCTTGCAGGGCATCCACTATCTATCTTAGTTCTTTTATCTATCATTTGTTTTATCTTTTTACTTGTTACTTTATTATTAACAACCTATGTTAATTTGTCTTTATGACTTTTAATGTTATTATAAATATGCTGTATTCATTTTCCTATTGTTTGTAAACCGTTGTGAAAGTAGTAACTAAACGATTGTCAATAAAACCTGTTAAATAAATAAATAAAATAAAATCTCTCTACTTCTGTTAGATTCTGCAGAAGGGATTCTCCAGTCCACAACAGATTAAAGTAACCAAAAATCAACACTTCCCCCTTCTTTCCTACCTTTATAATGTCTTTGATCAGATCTCTGTCTAGTTCTTCCGATTAAGTCGGAGGCCTGTACACCACTCCAGTAAAAATGGATGTATAGTCATCTTTTTTTTTTTAGGACAGCCCATAATGCTTTTTCTCTACCCCACTTTCCTTGCAGTTCAGTTGCTTGGATATTATTTTTCATAAAGTGCTACTCCTCCCCCTTTTTTGTCCTTTCTGTCATTCCTTAACAAGTTATAGCCCAGTATGGCCGTATCCCAGTCATGAGAATCTGTGAACCATGTCTCCGTGACAGCAAGAAAATCCAAGTCTGCCTCCACCATTAAGGCCTGCAGATCTAGGATTTTATTGCCCAAATTGTGAGCATTTGTAGTCATAGCTTTCCAATTTTTCTCGCTTGCTATGTTGCACTTCCTAGGAACCTTTTCTGTTTTTTTGAACTGATAGACTTTATTTTCACTTTGCATGTCCATCACAGGTCTTATTCTGCCAGAACCTACTGCTATCCAATTGATTCAGGATTTTTGAATCCTGGATGTGATTTTGGTGTTTCCCTTCTCTTATAAGTGTATTTTGTGCTATAAAATGGATGATACCATAGAGTGAGCAGTATAAAAGGAGGTCCTTGTGCTCCCCTGATCCTATCCCCAGCCAGGGCTGGGAATAGGATACAATGTTCACAGCCCCAATAAGGGAGGGAGTTCCCGTCATTGTGCAATAGCAAAAACTATTAGCTGGATTTAGGACCCATGATTGCAGGCTGATGGAAGCTCTGGTGCATGGCCCCTGGCTGAAGACTGTTGTTGCAAAGACTGTAGTAAGTGAGATGGGAAAGGATATAAAATAGAGAAAAAATTCCCCCCTGGTATCTGTGAATGAAGGCTCAGAGCACATGGATTCTGGCCTCAGTTTCAATTGAGCTGGAAGACCAAAGGAGCAGGAGGAAACTACCTGCCCCTCCCCCCCCCAAAAAAAATATACACATTCATGAAAAGCTGATATTTACTATTCAGAATAAAGAAAGACCTGGTTAAAATTAAACTTTTGCAAAATATGAAATATTTACAAGTTTTCTATGCTATTTACTGTAACAACATATGTTCAGCAGCAGGAACAGCATTAGTGAAGTTTGGCTTTAAAGAACAAGATTTAACAAGATTCATAATTTCTGTGTGAAAAGATCTTAGGGGCAATTTTCAAAAGAATTTACAATCTTAAAACTGGGTTTTACATGTGTAAATATACTTTACACATGTAAGTGGGCTTTTGAAAAACGCTACAATATATGCCATTGAATTGTCAATAGGTTTTACACACATAGGTGCATTTTAGGCATGTAAATGGGCTTTTGAAAATTGCTAAGATAGTATATTACATTTACACGTGTAACATCTTTGAAAATTACCACCATAATGTGATTACTTGCATTTGAATTATAGAATAAGAGGTTGACAAAAGTGCAGTACTACCTGAAAGCACTGAATGACATTCAAACTTCTCAGAGCTAAATGTAAACTTTTGCACATACGCAAATGCAAAGCAGGAAGATAAAAAGGTAAAGAAAACCAGCCAAGCACTCTATGCAACCCAATGCAGAGAACTATGGGGGGGTCAGACAGCACTATGCATCTCAAATCACATCTCACAGTCTGAACAAAGCAGGAGGGAGCAAACCTTTAGCTAGAGGACCTCATGGGAGCCCAGTCAGGGTGGGGGAAGGGAGCCATGAAGGACTAGGGTGCAGTTACCCTGGAAGTCTGAAGAAAGCAGTTTTTTCCAGACTCGACAAAGCAGGGGTTGGGGGGGGGGGGTGGGGGAAGAGGAGAGCCTGGAGGTGTTATGCCAGTAACAATGTCATTTCCAGTTGGAAGTGATATGCTCTATCATGGACTGGGACCTGACATTCTTCCATGTGCTAGATATGTTATTTATCTATTTATTTATTTGTTTGATTTATATTACATTTTTCTGACATTTCAAAACAGCATATATTCCGGTGAATTTCTCTTGGACTTTTACCTATAATTTATCACATCTAGTCCATGGGCCATAGTTTGCTCACCTCTGGAATAAAAGGAGACATATTACAAAATAAATATAAAGCTTCAAATTGGGTCAATAGTGAAAATAACCCTAATGAGTGCCTTGCTTTATATTCATACCTGGAATTTTCTGGATTTCACAGGGAATTTGTATTATAGCTCTAGGCCTGTTTACTTACTCCAGCCACTCCCCTTCAGGAAGTCTACAGGGAACAGGAGAGGAGGGGCTAGAGAAAAGAGCAGAGCAATTATTTTCTGCTTTGCAGTGCTGGTTCCAATTTAACCTTCCCCCCCCCCCCCCCTTCCTCAATAAGTCTGAGGGTAAAAGAAAGGGAGGGGTGAGCCTGGAGCAGACACTGCAGGCAGCATAAGGAAAGTATAGAGAGGGGCTTTGTAAGACACAGCTCAGCCTGCAGCTGACTTGAGATTCAAGTGAGGGTAGAGTGTGAGAGCAGTGACTTATAGGAGGGTGTGGGGGAAAGTGCTAGGGTCATCCCTGGGAGAGGAGTGGGAAAGAGCATGTATGGATTAATGGGGGGAGGGGGAAGAGAAAAAGCTGGCATGTGTTGCTTGCCCAGCTGCCCCCCACCTCACCCACCCCCAACACTAATCTACAGCAATCTCAAGATGACTACAATTTAAAAGTTCCCTGCTATTTCCATATTCTAGTGAGAAAAATTGAATTCCAGGAAACAATATTGGAATTTGTAAAAACTAAATTAGCCATCCAGTGTATCTTACTTTTAAATTCTGGATTTTTCCTGACAGAGATGAATGCGTTCCTACATGCTGAAAGAGAGATGGGCGGTAACGGATGCGCAAATTATCCTTTTGTCTCCTACAGTGTTTCTGTGAAGAAAACAATGGAAATGTTAAAAATGACATTTTATAAAATAAACATTTCTATTTGTGGAACAGGGTACTCTTGTTTCTTGGTCTTTTCCACTATACAGAATGGAGGTCGTTAAAGGAGAAATGTATCCAGTTTGGAGGGCTGATATTATAGATGAAGGTGCAGAAGCTTTTCAGTTCAACTACTTTTGCAACTTATACCCCCTCCAAGTTCATTAATGCAGCAGTCTGAGAGATTAACCCTGATAAACTGTAGCTGCCTTAACCACAGGGAGAGAATGGGGAAAAGCAAAGACAGGGCAGAGAGAGACTGAAGAGATACAGAATGAACCAGAAATTAAAAGAATTTTGTAGCCACTGATGTAAAGACCCACATAGGATGGGGCGGGGTGGAGGGCTGGCCACAATGCCTACCCATGTTAACCTTGGGCTGGTTCGCACTATGCTCTTGGGCTGGCTTGCCTGCTGGCTTGGGAGCAAATTCAGTATGCTGCCATGCAAAAAGGTCCCTAGTTCAATCCCCAAGTCAGGTCTTGTTCCTCAGGGCAACTAGGGCTGAGGATGCTGTGGAAGCAGTATCCTCAACCTTGGGGACAGAGAGGAACTCATGGTAATTACTTAAGGGTGGCATCTGGTGGCTGGATTCAGGGCCCACAATTGCAGAGATCCAGAAGGAGCACTGGGACTAGCAGAGAGCATAACTATGCTGTCCAAATCTCAAACAGTTTCAAAACATTATTAGAGCACACTTATATAAACCAACAGATTTAGCATCTCAGAGCAATTAAACATGTCTATGCCAGATATAGCTATTTAAATTATGTTAGATACAATCTCGTAAACTTCCAAAACTAATAAGGAGTCTTTGACATCAACATAAGACAGTTCAATCAATCTCCTTATTTAGTCCCTTAAGCGCAACTATCTAACCCATATATCCAAATGTTTTAATTCTGTAACACACTCCTGCCCCACCCCCAAATATTCTCTTTAGGTTTACATAAATAAAAAATTTTAAATCCTCCGAATCGTGTTGCTTTTCTTGCCAATGGGCCACTAAAAGTTTTTCCATCTGTCCTTGTCAAATACAACTTAAATGTTCAATGATGCAGAGCCATAACTTCCACTTGGTTTTGCCAATATACAAAAGTGGAAATGGATACCAAATAATGTAGATGACACCTGTTGTATCACAAGATACATAGGGGCGGATTTTAAAAAGCATTTACATGCGTAAATCTGGGTTTTACGCATGTAAATGCACTTTACTCGAGTAAGTGGGCTTTTGAAAATTGCTACAATATATGCCATTGAATCGTCCATAGGATTTATTCGCATAAGTGCACTTTACGTGAGTAAATGGCTTTTGAAAATTGCTACAATAGTAGTTACATTTATGCGCGTAACTCCTTTGAAAATTACCCCCATAGTGTGTCAAACTTATAAGTCAAAAGTTCCCAGACAATAAAGTATCTCCATGTAAAAGACAATCATATAGAACAGCGGTTCTCAACCTGTGGGTCGCGACCCCGGCGGGGGTCGAACGACCAAAACACAGGGGTCGCCTGTGTTTTGGTCGTTCGACCAAAACTGATCTGCGGACCGACCCCAACGGCCCGGTCCGCAGACCAGTACCGGGCCGTTGGGGTTTTTTGCCGGTCCACGGCGCCGCGGCTGCTGCGGGGAGGCGGGGCGAAGCTGGAGACCTGCCTCCTCCAACCCCAAAAGGGAGCGCGTCGCGGTGCTCCTCCTACTTACTTCCTGCCCGCCCTGCCCCAGAAGACAAATGTTGCCGGAGCCGCACGGGCAGGAAGGAGGAGGCACATCAGCCGCGTGCAGAAGAGGAGCTGCGCGGCCCGAGAAGACCAGAGCCGCTGCAGAGCCTATCCTGTGGTAACCCGTAAAGAAGAGGCCCAGAGGTGAGAGAGAGGTGTGTGCGAGTATGAGATGAGTTGAGAGATAGTGTGTGAGAGTGAATTGAGAGACTGTGTGTGTTTGCAGAGACAGCATGTGAGAGCCTCTGTGTGTGTGAAAGAGACAGCATGTGACAGTGAGAGCCTGTGCTTGAGCAAGGCAGCATGTGGGGGTGTGAGAGAGCCTGTGTGTGAGACTCAGACAGCCTGTGCCAGTGAGAGACTGTGTGTATGAATGATTGCATGACAGAAAGAGCATGTGACAGTGAGATCCTGTGTGTGTATGTGTGTTTGAGAGAGAAATGCATGTGAGAATGAGAACCTGACTGTGTGTTTGAGGGAAGAAGACAGGTGGAGAGAAAAGAAACAGAAGGAAATGGCAAAAAAATAAAGGGATGCAGATGTAAAAAAAAATAAATTACTTTTTACTGATTGGTACATGTAATCTTTGGGAATGTGCAAGAGTAGCACTTTCTCTATGGCGGATCTCACAATGTACGAGATCAACATGGAGGAGGTGGAAACCCAGGGGGCCTGCACAGAGGAGGCAGCAGAATGGGCTTCAGTGCCAATAGCAGCAATCAGCGCCTCCCTAATAGCCACGTGGCAGTAATTAGATTAATTGTTTGACTCAGCTGGAGGTGACAAAGTATGAAGTGGGATGTGAAATCAGCTTGATCTGGTGGAGAATTAGGATTGCTGTTACACATGAACTGTATTTGGCAAACATTAAATTAAAGGGAGCCAGGATAATCAATTGAAGCCTGCAGCTGAGGACTGATTCATTATGACTCATGTAGAAATTAGTGCATTTTCCAGATTAGTCTGCATAACACAATTCTCAACATTCAGCATTATTTCTGCTGCATAGAGTTTTATCTGAGAGGCTCTGAGGTTGTGAGGGAGCCAGTAAGAGTGAGAGCATGAGTGTGTATGAGAAAATCCAGGGGAGTAAGAGTGTGTGTGAGTTGGGGGGGGGGGGGGGAGAGAGTGTCTTACACCCTGAGAGTGTATCAGTGTCTGTGAGAGCGAGAGGTTATGGTGGGTATAAGAGCATGAATGTGTATGTATGTGACAGTGTATGTGTGAGAGAGAATGGACATGTGAGAGTATGTGTGAGAGAGAGAGGATAACCTCCTAATCTTCGACAATATCAGGGTGACTGGAAATCAAGAGCTCCCATGTATGGACAGCAGGGGCTTTTTAAAATCCTTATTAGTTTTAATTATTGTGTGTTATTTGATATATGTGCTGTTTTGAAATATTTTATTGGTGTTTGGGAAATTATAAAAATGTATATGATTTTAATTAACAGAAATTCTATTTATCAGTAATTTTAAAATATTCTTTTATTAGTATGGTTTTACTATTATAATGATGCTTTATGTTTCTTAATTTTGTTTTATGAGGAATGGTGGTTCTGTTTATAAATGTCATAATAAATAAGTATGCACTAAAATCCAACCCCATCCATAACCCCGCCCCCATATGACCAAAGCCCCACCCTCGCCCCGCCCTCGCAGGGCGAGGGGTCACCGCAACATGAGGAACTGTATTACGGGGTCACGGCATTAGAAAGGTTGAGAACCACTGGTATAGACATTATCTCCTTAGGAGCATCAAGAAACTGGAGTACTTCCAGCATCTTGTGCCTAGAGTCCTCTTCTGTCTGAAGTTGAAATGGAATGGTTTCAGACATTTCCTTGATGAAATTGATAAAAGAGAGATCTTCTGGTGGAGAACTTCGTCTTTCCTCTGTGGGAGAGGACTCTGAAGGCAGATCATCGGTACCCTGGGAAGTATCATCAGTCTAAGAATCATAAGGCTGGTCACCAGCTCCCATAGGATCTCCAGAAGGGAGGAATGGTGTTAATTCGTAAGGACCAGGCCTAAGCATCGATAGCATTGATGGAGGAATCGATGGCGGCACCGAAGGAACTGGTGACATCAATGGATGAGTCGGTGGTAAGATCCCAGATGGTGGAATGGGTATCTGTGTTTCCTCTTCATCCGATGATAATGTAATCGGAGTAGAAAGTACCGGATCCACTGGTGCTCTCGGTTCCAGCGGTGGAAAGGCACCGATCAACGCATCCAGTCTACCCAATAGCAGTGCAAGCGATACGAGAATCGGATTGGTGACCAGCTTGGGAATCGGCACTGGCATCAATAGAGGTTGGAAGCCCTGAAGTGCTTTACCGATGGCCTCTTGGATCATCTGATCCAATTCCTCGCGGAGACCTGGGGCGAGTTACCCCAGCTCCGGAGTAGGAGGCAGCACTGGCATAGCCGGAGGGTCCACCGGTGAAGGTGGAATCGTGGATCCCTGCACCACTGAAGGGGGGGGATCGCTTCGGTGACCCGGTCCAGAAGAGGATGGGGCCTTTTCTGGACGGGGCTTCTTTGTCGGTGGCTCTGTCAACATCGATGACAAGGGCTTGCCTGCATTGGCGGACTGAGCCTCACGATGACGGTGTCAAAGTTTTTCACGATGATCTCCTCGGTCCTTTTCTTGAGGAGGCAAGGAGGTGACAGACACCCTTGGAATTGTCGACACCGGTCGGGCAGCAGCGGTATCCCGGTGCTGACGAGAGGTCGATGGAACCGGCTCAGACGACGATGAAGCTATCAATGGAGCCGGGATTTTAGGCTGAAAGAGAAACTCCGTTTTCTCTAAACGAGCCTTGCGGCCCTTCGGTGTCATTTGGGCACATTTGGCGCAAGTTTGGACATCATGGTCAGACCCCAAACATAAAACACAGACCCTATGAGGGTCAGTCAGGGACATTGTCTGAGAACAGTTGGGGCACCGCCGAAAACCCGACGCCATGACTTCAACAAAAATGTAGCTGCGGTGCAGTCGATGGGCAGTAGGCCCCGAAGGAATAACTCGATGGGAATCGACCGCAACTAGGGTAAAGCCTTATCTTTCAACCGCGGAGTATAGATATCGATAGGGGGACTCCTATGTGGTAAACATTTTTGAAAATTTTGAGAGAAGTTCCGTGAGGAAAATTCCTGTCAGGAATCTGAAGAGAGCTCCTTAAGCCACGTGACTACTGCTGCGCAGAAAAAAAGAATACTGAAGGGGGACCCTTGCTGAATGTAGAGTTGGTACTATGCTGGGCATGCCCAGTAGGTGCCAGTCAAAGTTTTAGAAACTTTGACGAAAATGTTCCGTGATTGGGCTCCATCCTGATGATGTCACCCATATGTGAGGACTACCATTTATTTATTTATTTATTTGAAACTTTTATATACCGGTATTAGTATGCATACATCATACCGGTTCACATTGTAACTAATAGGCTGAAATTACAATCAACAGGGAGGGGAAACAGGGAGGAATATACAGAGAGCAGAAGGCATTGAAATTAAAGCATTAAAACTGTAACGGGCTATTTACAGGTCTATATATAAGGGCTTAAACAAGTTACTTACAGGAGTCTATATACATCCTGCTTGTCCTGTGAGAATCATCATTCCACTATAAATATAGCGGAATGATGGCCCGCAGGAAAAAAAGGGATGGGGGTGAAAGTATGCAGCCAGCCACATTGCGACGGTGCGTTTTTGCCTGCTGTGGTCATGGCCAGACTGCACACTTTCATCCCCATAGGGAAAAGGTGTTATTTCCCTCGCTACTGCTGGCGATAACGTGGAAAACATTTTCATCCACAGTGCTGCCAGGCCATAACCCTGCCCACACTCCTCCCCTTCCCTGATTTGATGTGGCCGATATAGCATGCGATAGGGCCTTACCACATGTTGTGATATTTTTGCCTCAGAAGATTGTACTTTTGAATGTTATTTTTCATGTAAAATTTGTTATAAATGCATAATTTAATTTTGTGTGTCTGTAAAGGTTGTGGGAGTATGTGTTTGTGGGGGGGGTGGTAGCGTGTGTGCAAGAATGTAAAGTTTGCCTAGAGTACCTCACACCCTTCCATATCCATGGGTTCTGGGGTCTGGGGGGGGGGGGGCATGTGAGTTTTTAAAAATACAGGATTGCAGGACAGAGCTGGGCTTTATTTGATGAACTGTGGGTGTGTGTGTGTGTGTGGGGGGGGGGGGGGGCAGCACAGTAATTTTTCGCACGGAGCAGCATAAAAGCTAGCACTGGCCCTGAAAGAGTGGCAGTGCATTTGGTTCTAGCATGGCATCCTCTGGAGTCAGAAGAATCAATCACATAACTGGAAGGCCTGGCTATAAGATAGCATTAACTGGCTAAGCTGCCTAGCAACCAAAGGCCAGCCACTCATGAACCAGATGCCTATGATGACAAGCTAAGCTCCGCCCATGATGACATGTATAAAATCACAAGCACAGAAGCTCAAACCAGGAAGATTGCAACAGGAAACCAGAAGTGCTCAGAGTGAAATATATCATAGGGGGGTCCAGACAGCACAGAGACATGCCCAGCTAAAGATTTAAATTAGACAATAGGGGGAAAATTGAGGAGTGTTTCCTCATGGTTCTATGATTTGTGTCATCAATATCGTTTGCTGTATTATGTTTGCTTGTCTGTTATTGGCAAAGTTTCATATTGTGTCTGAGGATCACTCAATAAAAATTGTATTACAAAAAAAAAAAAAAATTAGACAATGACATATGAAGCACTTAAACTTCAGGTGATATAAATCTGAGATGGGGTTAATTATTTCTGTTGAGGAATAATTAACCAGCTTCGCAGGATGACACTGAAGACTTGAGTTTTCCAATTAAGTTTTGGCGAGACTTCCTATTATATTCTAAGTTGTGTACTAAACCTTAAGGATAAACCCAATAAGATCAAGGAAGGTGGCTTTATCTCAGGATGGTACTCTAGTGTTAATATGATGAGAACTCTGAGTTATTAGAGCTGCAGGTCTAGAAGGGATAAATGTAGCCTTAGTAACACTAGACCCTAAGAAGAGGAAAATGAAATATTCTAGGGGTAGATGAAGTACATCTTGGAATATTAAAGGAGTCAGTAAAAGTTCTGACTGCTCCACTGAAAGATATGTTCAATTACGGGTAATTTTGCGCGAACAAAAGTACGCTGGATTTTATAAGATACGCGCGTAGCCGTGCGTATCTTATAAAATCCGGGGTCGGCACACGCAAGGGGGTGCACATTTGTGCAACCTGCGCGTGCCGAGCCCAGCGCGCACTGCCTGTTCCCTCTGAGGCCGCTCCGATTTGGAGCGGCCTCGGAGGGAACTTTCCTTCGCCCTCCCCCCACCTTCCCCTACCTAACCCACCCCCCCCCCCCCGGCCCTATGTAAACCCCCCCTTACCTTTGTTGGCAGATTTACGCCTGCTGAAAGTAGAAGTAAATCTGCGCGCGCCATCACCCGACCTGGGGGCTGGTCCGGAGGCCTCGACCACGCCCCCGGGCCCGCCCCCGAAACGCCGCGTCACGCCCCCGAAATGCCGCGTCATTTACGGAATGCCCCCGACACGCCCCTTTTACGAAGCCCCGGGGCTCTGCGCGCGCCGGCGGCCTATGCAAAATAGGCGCGCGAGGGCCCTGTGCGCGTAAATCCGGCCAGATTTATGCGCGCAGGGCATTTAAAATCCGGCCCTTAATCTTTAGTGATGGGAGTGGTCACAAAGAAGTGAGAGGGTTGGAAGTCTTCCCTGTTTATAAAAATAATAATAGGGAGAAGGTCGATAACTAATGGCCCCGGTGAAGGAATGTTTATTGGTTCTCATTTCTCTGCTTTGTAACTCTAGTGTATTGTATTGTGATATTTTTGCTCTGTAGCTCGCTGTGCACATACATTTTGAAGAGGTGAGTAGTAAGTATATATCTAATATTTATTTATTTTTTTAAAATCTTTTCTATACCGTCGCTAAGTTATCTACCATTGCAACAGTTTACATGCTGGCACATAAATTAATGTAGGGAAATTGTACTATCGTACATTCTAACAGGTGCCGTCAAAGGTTCAGTTACAATAAATCATTAAAGACAAATAATTGTTTAGTGAAGTAGGTCATGACCGGGTGTACCAGGAAGGTACTGTTTACGGGTAAAATTCACTATTCATAGTGTTACTTTATGGTAATGAAAAATATAAACAGGAAACTAAAAAACTACTTACATCATCTTTTTCTGGATTACATACTTTGACCGATAATAAATGGTCAAGAAGCCAGTCTATAGGCTTATCTTTGTAGAACATCAAAAAGAATTCTGCTATCAATGGCAAGTCTTTGGCTTTGAACAGCTTTCCTGAAAAAGAGAAGGAAGAAATAGAAAGCAGATTTGCTTTCTTATAACTGATGTTTCCTGGAGACAACATGGTAAGAAGCTACATGAGAATGACTAAATCAACACCACCAACATCAGATGTTTCTGGAATGCTTAGAAAGCGTTCCAAGCACATGCAGGAGTTCCAGTTCTTTTGAAGTCACATAGTGGCCTCGTCAATCTTATTAAAAAAAACAAAACACAAGAGGCCAACTCCAAGAGGAAGCCTGGGGGTGGGAGGGACATTATCCTGCTATCCTTGGAGAATGCCTGTTTGAAGTAAACAACTTTGCTTTCTTCAAAAGCAAGAAAAATAAAATAGCCACGTATCTGAATAGTCCTAGCTAAGGGCTGCTTTCCAATAAAAAGGGGATAACAATTACAGTAACATTAACACCAATAGGCAGATAACATTTTTATTGGAAATTTTCTATTACAATTTTTATCTTTTTTTATATAAGCCCTAGGCAGGAAAGCCCACTCATCCCAGAGGCTCACATCTCAGTTGTGGACACTAACTGAACTGTTCTCACCCTTGTGTCACCTCTCTCTGAATGTCCGGGGCTCCCTACAGGGGGAAACTTAACTCCAAGGCCCTTTTACATTGCTTGCTCCAAAACCACTCTTTTGGTCCTTTGTAAACAGTATTGACAGTCTCATAATAGGAATGACAGCAATAATCACACTGGAAACTAAACGGCTTCCAACTCAGTTTTACTGATAGACTGTAAAAGCAAGTTGATGGTTCTTTATAGCTCAAATTAAAAAAAATGTCTAAATGACTATTACAAGATGAATTTTTATAAATTTGCCACCCCACTTTTCCAGCAACATGTTCTCCAATTACTTCAGCCAATTATTACCCAATTATTTGGGTAATTTGACCCTTTATTTCTCCTTGGTTTATACTCTACTCTTCAGCTCCTTCCCATGGCAATGGGGAGCTAATATATCCCAATTTATTATACAATTATAAAGTCCCAGTTCTCATACCTCTCCTGTAGTCTTCCAATATTCTCCATTCTCTTCTCAGTACTAGATTAGCAGTGTATTTCCTAGTTTCCTCCCTAATTATTCTCTCCTGAACCCAAAACAAAACTTCTTACACCAATCTTCTCAACTCTTTGTGCTGGAAACGGATAGGAGTACATTCCTCCTTGATACCAACACTATGTCCTTTGGTTCTTTCTAAGTGAAAGACACCTCCTCTTCTGGATTCCAAAATCTGAGCCCTTGGGCGCTCAGTTCATAAAAACACCAACAGAAAAATGTTACTAAAAAAAAGGGGAAAAAAAATGACACACAGAAAGGGTGAAAAAATGTCCTTCTCCAATAACAAAAGATTTCTAAAAACACTGGTCCACAAATAGGATTAAGGCACTCAAGTCTCCAATTTTTTAGCCAGGCCTCTAACTGACAGAACCTCAGAGTCCCTTTCTCAGGAAAATAATCAAAAGTGGGGACTGCACAGACAAGGCTCTCCCACAACAGGGTAACTCAGGAAAATTGAACTAAGAATCCTCACACTGAAATGGTGAAAGGGGTTTATAAAAGCTAAGCACACTACATCCACTTCTCCTACATGGGGGAAACAAAATTCCAGCCTCTACTCACTAATAACTCTGTACTTCCCCAGAATGTTTGGTATAAGCCTTCTTGTAAGGAAACTTAGGGTTCCTTACATTTATATATGGAAGGGTTGGCCAACTCTGGTCCTCAGTCCTCAGGAGCCACAAAAAGGCAAGAGATAGATTTGCATGCCCTGCCACCATTGTATGCAAATCTATGTCGTGATTATTCATTGCAGATATCCTGAAATCCTGGCCTGTTTGTGGCTCTCATTGATTGGAGTGGCCACCCCTGATATATAGGAAGGCAACCTGAAATAATATGGGGCCTTGGAGATGGAGTTGGGATCTACTGCTCAAAGAGAACATGGAGGACAGACTGTCTAAACCTACTATTGTTTTGGAAGTCAGTGTCCCAAGAATAGTGGGATGTAAACTCCATGTTTCAGCTTTGCAGATCCCCTCAATGGAGGCCAGTTGTAGACAAGCATGTGACCTTTACATGGCTCTAACATAATATTTGTTTTAAATATTTACTTTGTTTCGGTTTCATTCTAAAACTTGTTGCAGAGGAAATCTCCTCTGGCATCGAGTACGAAGTACGGGAAGTTTCTCTGCTTCTGCACCTCTTCATGGACCCCCAACTCTAAAGAAGATCAATGCTCCCTCGATGCCAAAGTTCTGCTAGCAGTTGGTGAGGCTCCTGGGTTCCTTGATACAGATGCCTTTGTTGTTGACATAGGGTATTCAGACTTTGAATTTTCACTGATAATATCAATTAGATTCAGTCTTCATTGCTTAAAAGCCCTAGGTGACATCTCTCGACAGATGCCATAACTCCTGGACTGAGTCATTAATCAATGTATTTTGACATTGATGATGCTTTTTATGAGAGTACAAGCCAATTCTTAAAATGCACTGTTCTGCAAGATCATATTAAAATAAATGATTGTATAATAGTAACTTATTTTTTAGAACTACTGGACATACATGAAATTGTACATTTTCTATTAAAAAAAAAAAAAGGAAACAAGGGGCAGGATTCAAGCAGCCTTCTATTTGTCCAGTTGTTTCCTAGGTCTCTGATATGCATAAAACCAAAGTATAGCTCTCAGCCTTTAATAAAGCTTAAAAAGCTAACTTCAAAGCTGCATGTAAATTTATGATGACCTGCAGAGAATTTAAATTCAAAATCCATAAGATCTGAGTAGTTTTTAAGAACAAGGTCTTCATAAAGGCGACTTTCAGGTCTTTTATCTCATCATGTAAGAGTATAAGCATGTGTACTGTGCACTTTTGAGAACATAGTCTAATTTGAATCAACTATATTAACAACTAGATTTGTTTATAGAAAAACATTTGACAACAATAAAATATTACATTATAAATGTTAGATCGTTAATATCAGTGCCCTAAAATAGATTGTAGGTATGTGGAAAATATACAGCCATAAAAAAATCTTGTTTAGTTTCTCTCACTGATTCCTTAAGTATGTGGTTATTAGTTCTTTGTGCAATTTAATTAATGATCTATCAAATGGCAGAGTCAGAGCCCCAACTGAAAGTTAACTGTGAAGCAGTGTAAATATTCACAAAACTGGCATAATCAAACACTTGTCATGATATGCCTCTTCCATATTAAAACTATAGCTTTTCTGAACAGCTTAAGAAAGAATAATTAAATCGGTTATATAGTGATTATATAGTCCCTATTTGTTTTGTTAGTGGTAATATAAATATGACCCATTTAACTAGTGAAGATATAATGAAATTGTATTTAAAAGATGATCAACTTTGATGCCCTAGAAATGAACCGAGTCACTTTATATAGTTCAGAGATTGATTTGAGCTTTTGTGTAAATATTAGAAATTAGGCCTCTCTTGTTCATCTTTAATGGCAGTCCCTTTTCATATGTTGGGAATGTAGATTGGGTGGTGTCCATTTACAAATCCAGGTATAGTATACAGGAAATTCTAACAGTGAGAAGAATCTTGAACAAAAACTAATCCTGTTCTATTAGTCAGGTAATATGATGCTCATCATTTTAAGCTACAAGTTAAATATTTTCTCAGAGGAAAAGCAGGATAAGATAACTACACATGTACGGTAGTTGACGACATTGGTGATGCAACACTGGATGTTTCTGAAAAGCTTAGAAAGCTTTCTGGGCATGTGCGAGAATTCCCACTCTCCTGTCATCGCACAAGGGCATTCTCATTCTTTTTTTTTTTTTTTGTCTGTGGCACATATTAGATTTGTTTCTGGCAAATTGATCTTGCTTTTTCTCTATAGTTGTCTGAGTCTTCTCAGTTATCCTCCCTCCATCAGTCCTGTAGAACTCATAGTTTTTAATTAATAGCGATCAGCCCAGAGTTTTTAATATTTGGGAAGGCCTTGTATGAGCTACTTCAGTCTGCCCTATTTTTCAGCAAAATTTCATCCTTTGATTTTGCTGTGTCAGTTTCTCCAAATATCACATAAAAGGAGGTCAGTATCTTTAAGAGATGCCTCTGCTGCAACAGATATCCCTTACAGATCTTCACACTGTATCTGCTGCTTATGCATGGACCATAATGTCTGGCATCTGTCACATAATGTCCCTAGTTTTGACCTCCAGAGAAATTGCAAGCATTAGATGATAGAATAGAGTTCCTTATACCTGCATAAGCAGTATAAAGGCTTTAAGGCAATGCTATTGCAGCTCAACTTTGTTGGGTTGGCCATGTTGGGTATATGGACAACACCCATGCTCCCCAATGAGTTTTCCTTGGGCAGCTAGCAAGTGAACAGCCGCCATGAGGTGGACAGTTTAAAATGTATAAAGACAATTTAAGAGCCCATATGATGGCATATGGACTGTAGAACTCTGAATTCCACTCAGCTACAGAAGAAAAACACAGTGGTGTCAAATTTGCCATATAGATATCCATCAGTTTGAACTGAATGTTAAGATTACTTACCTGGTAATCTCCTTTTCCTTAGTGTATGCAGATGGACTCAAAACAAATGGGTACAGTGTGCTCGTGCTAGCAGTTGGAGACTGATCTGACGTCAGCATGGGTACATATACCCCCACAGGAAGTGAAGCAATTCAGTAATCTTCCTTGCAAAGCTTGTTATAGCTATATGTGTACTGACCGATCGATTAATCAACAGGATTACCCTGACCAATTGATGGTAGCTGGAGACCGCCAGTGTTCTCAACCAGAAGGCGTCAACACCCGGCAGGGTGGAAGCCCTATTATAAGCAAAACATGGCTTACCGTGAGTCAGCGAATCCCCATGTATACCGGCAGCCGGGTGGGATGCTGAGTCCATCTGCATACACTAAGGAAAAGGAGATTACCAGATAAGTAATCTTAACATTTCCTAGCATGTAGCAGATGGACTCAAAATAAATGGGATGTACAAAAGCTACTCCCGGACTGGGCGGGAGGCTGCCCGAGGACCATGTAGGATCGCCCTCGCAAATGCTGTGTCCTCCCTGGCCTGAACGTCCAGACGGTAGAATCTGGAGAAGGTATGGAGGGAGGACCATGTCGCCGCTTTACATATCTCTGCAGGCGACAGCAGCTTAGCTTCTGCCCAAGAGGCTGATTGTGCTCTGGTAGAGTGAGCCTTGACCTGTAGAGGTGGTGGTTTTCCTGCCTCTACGTAGGCTGCCTTGATAACTTCTTTAATCCAGTGGGCGATGGTCGGCCGTTTCCCCTTGCTTCTTCCCGCTGTGCAGGACGAACAGGTGGTCCGTCTTTCGTACTGCTTCTGACATTTCCAGGTATCTGGACAGCAGTCTGCCGATGTCGAGATGACGTAGTATTCGACCTTCTTCCGATTTCTGCAAACCTTCCGTGGTAGGCAAGGATATGGTTTGGTTGAGGTGAAAGTGTGAGACCACCTTGGGTAAAAAGGAGGGAACTGTGCGAAGATGGATAGCCTCTGGAGTGATTCTGAGAAATGGATCATGACAGGATAGTGCTTGTAGCTCTGAGATGCGGCGTGCTGAACACACAGCCAGCAAGAACACCATCTTCAAGGTCAACAAACGGAGCAACAGGCCTCGAAGGGGCCTGAAGGCTGATCCCGCTAGAAATTCCAACATTAGGTTGAGGTTCCACAAGGGCACTGGCCACTTCAGTGATGTGCTTGACTCCTTTCAGGAAACGTGAAACGTCTGGGTGCTGGGCAATGGATTTGCCGTCACGTCTGGGACCGTAGCAAGACAGCACTGCTACCTGTACCTTGATGGAGCTGAGGGACAGACCCTTCTGAAGTCCATCTTGTAAAAAGTCCAAGATGAGAGGAATCTTAGCGGCATGTGAATTGGTGCCGTGAGAATCGCACCAGGCTTCAAAAACTCTCCAGATCCTGATATATGTAAGTGATGTGGAGAACTTGCATGCTCGGAGGAGTGTGTCTATCACCGGCTCCGAGTATCCCCTTTTCTTCAGTCTAGCCCTCTCAATGGCCAGACCGTAAGAGAGAATTGAGCTGGATCCTCGTGGAGAATGGGGCCTTGCCGTAGCAGGTCCCGGTATGGAGGCAGATGAAGAGGATTCCCTGCCAGTAGTCTTCTCATGTCTGCATACCAGGGTCTTCTTGGCCAGTCCGGGGCCACTAGAAGAACTAGACCTCTGTGTCGCTGAATCCTGTGAACAATGGCGCCCAACAGGGGCCATGGAGGAAATGCATATAGTAGGGTCCCCTGAGGCCACGGCTGTACCAGGGCATCGATCCCCTGAGCTCGAGGATCCCGCCTGCGGCTGAAATATCTGGGAACTTGAGCATTGGACCTGTCCGCTAGTAGGTCCATAGCTGGCGTCCCCCAGTGATCCACAATTATCTGAAAAACTGTGGGTGACAGTTGCCATTCTCCCGGGTTTAGGCTTTCTCTGCTGAGGAAGTCTGCTGCAGTGTTGTCCTTCCCGGCAATGTGGACGGCGGAGATATCCTGGAGATTTGCTTCTGCCCAAATCATCAGGGGAGTTATTTCCAGGGACACTTGTTGGCTTCTGGTTCCGCCCTGTTGGTTGATGTATGCCACCGTGGTGGCGTTGTCTGACATCACTCTGACCGCTCTGTTGCGAAGTCGGTGGGCAAATTGCAGGCACGCTAGCCTGACTGCCCGTGCCTCTAGACGGTTGATATTCCACCTTGACTCTTCTCTGGTCCACCGTCCTTGGGCGGTGAGCTCCTCGCAGTGTGCTCCCCATCCGTTCAGGCTGGCATCTGTGGTGAGCAGAATCCAGGTTGGGGAGGACATTCTTGACCCCCGGCTCATGTGGCCGGGCTGTAGCCACCAGCGTAGTTGATTCCACACTCTGGCTGGTAGAGGCAGGTGTATAGTGTAGTCCTGTGATCGTGGACTCCAACGAGAGAGAAGGGCGCGTTGCAATGGTCTCATATGAGCCCGCGCCCATGGCACCACCTCCAGAGTGGATGCTATGAGGCCGAGGACTTGTAGATAATCCCGAGCTGTGGGCCTGCTGGCGCTCAGCAGGACCTGCAGATGATTCTGGAGTTTTGACTGTCTCTTGGAGGTTAAGCTGACCTTGTCTTCTTGGGTGTCGAATTGGACCCCTAGGTATTCCAGCAATTGGGATGGCTGTAGGGAACTCTTCTATATGTTGACTACCCATCCTAGGCTTTCCAGAAGAGCTATAACTCTGTTGGTTGCCCGGTGACTCTCCTCCGGTGACTTTGCCCTGATCAGCCAATCGTCCAGGTAGGGATGGACGAGGATTCCTTCCTTCCTGAGTGCCGCTGCCACTACTACTATTACCTTGGTAAAGATCCGCGGCGCGGTGGCTAACCCGAAGGGTAAAGCCCAGAACTGGAAGTGCTGATTTAGGACTTTGAAGCGTAAATAGGGCTGGTGATCCCGATGGATTGGGATATGCAGGTAGGCTTCTGACAGATCTAGGGAGGTGAGAAACTCCCCTGGCTGTACTGAATTCTTGACAGACCGTAGAGTTTCCATGTGAAAGCTGGGGACCCGTAGGTGTCGATTGACTGACTTGAGGTCCAGGACGGGCCTGAAGGTGCCCTCTTTCTTGGGTACTATGAAATAAATGGAATAATGCCCAGAAGGTACCTCTCTTCCGCAGGTACTGGGATTATGGCCTTTAGGGCCAGGAGCCTCTGTAAGGTCACTTCTAGTGCCATTGTCTTGAGTGGCAAACGAGATTCCACAAACTTGTTCGGCGGAAGCCGAAAGAAGTCCAGTTAATATCCTTCCCGGATGATGGCGAGGACCCACTGGTCCGACGTGATCTCGACCCACCTGCGGTAGAAGAGGGTTAGCCTGCCCCCTATGGCTGCTACCCTCGGATGGGTCGGCTGATTGTCATTGTGGGTTACGGCCGGGGCCAGAACCCGGGCCGGTTCTCTTCTTGGTGTGTTTAGCCCGAAAGGGCTGATTCCTGGCCTGAGAACGAGGTGCTTGATAGCGAGACCTGTAAGGGTTGAAGCGCTGCGAGTTTCTACCTCTGGATGGTCTGGAAACAGGATGCTGGCTCCTCTTTGACCTGTCTTCTGGTAGTGGGGTAACGGAGAGGCACCCCATTCAGTAGCCCAATTCTCAAGGTCGCTGCCGAACAGTAGGGAACCCTTAAAGGGCATTCTTGTGAGTCGAGTTTTGGAGGACGAGTCGGCCGCCCAATTGCGTAGCCAAAGCTGTCTTCTGGCTGCCACTGAGGAGGACACTCCCTTGACTGCCGTACGGACAAGGTCGGAGGCTGCGTCTGTGAGAAAAGCGAGAGCCGATTCCATGTCTTCTCCCGGGGTGTTATTTCTTGCCTGTGATAAACAGGAGCGCGTCACCACGGTGCAGCAAGTCGCGATTCGAAGGGACATGGCTGCTACCTCAAAGGCTTGTTTCAGAATGCGTCAGTCATGCGCATCCTTGAGAGCCACTCCCCCCTCCACCGGAATGGTGGTGCGTTTCACAATTGCGTTAATTATGGCGTCTACCCTGGGGCACGCCAGCAGTTCCTTGGCTGTCGATCTAGAGGGTACATGCCAGACAAGGCTCGACCCCCTTTGAATGAGGCCTCCGGTGCCTTCCATTCCAGCTCAATTAGCTGCTGTGCTGCTTGTAGGAGGGGAAAGTGGTGAGCCAATTGGCGCAGGCCCTCTAGCAGAGGGTTCTGTACAGGGACCCCTAGGGGGTCCTGGCCCGGAATGGCCAGCTCCGATAGGCATTGTGAGACCAGGCCCGGCAGATCTTCTTTCCGAAAGAAGCGCCTCATGGTCTGATATGGTTCTATCTCCGAGGGAAGTTCATTCTCCTCGGGGGGCTCCTCACTTACCTGTGAATAATCCGAATCCCCATGATTGGGGCTGTCGGGAGGTGAGTGGCTGCTCCTAGGTCTCGAGGGTCCAGGGGGCCGGATCTACCGGGACGGAAAGACCCATCCGAGGAGCAGACTGCATCTGGACAAAGGCGTGAATCCCCTTAAATAATTCCACCCAGGAAAGCGAAGCCAGATCTGGCCGCAGGGGTACCAGGTCTCTCGGATTCCCTGACTGCTCGCCGAGGCCTGCTAAGTCCGGAGTGTTCTCTAAGGAACCGCTGGGCTGGGACCGGTCTTGTCCTGGAACTGCCATGGCTTCCTCACATTGGGCACATAAGGAGTCTGCTTCCTCGCTCTGTGTGGCTCTAAGATTGCATGCTGAGCAGAGGCTTAGAGCGTTCATGCCTGATTCTGGGGGCGCCAGCTCTGCGGACGCAGAGGCCTTCTTATGCTCCATTTGTCTACGATGTGCGCCTAACACGGGCGCGTAACAGCATGCGCCTAGAACGGGCGTCTTATCAACGTGCGCCTATGAATGGGCATCTTATATAAACGTGCGCCTATAGCAGGCGTCTTATAACAGTGCGCCTATGAACGGGCGTCTTATAAATGTGCGCCTATAAATGGGGCGTCCTATAAATGTGCGCCTATAGCGGGCGTCTTAGCATATGTGCGCTTATCCTAGTAGCGTGCGCTAACAACATGCGCCTATCGCGTGCGCTAACAACGCGCGCTAACAACGTGCGCCTATCGCGAACAACGTGCGTGTAGCAAGCAAAAGCGCTGAATTAGAAAAAGAAGTAGGCAGGCAACAATGGCGACCTCCCAGGCGGGCGGCCACGTAGGCGGGTCCAGTTAGTCCACACTTCCTCGGAGACCAAGTAAAGATGTACGCCTTACCTTGTCTTCGGCGCTTCCCGGCTGCAACCCGGGCGGTCTCCGGCTGCAGGGGGATAGGGAAATACCTTCACCGCCGCGCTTAAGGAAGTGCACCCGCTGCCTCTAGGCCGCGCCCGAACCGCTCGGGGGCCAAGTCCACGCCGGGACAGAGGCTGCCTCTAGGCCGCACCCAAACTCGTCTCGCTTGGGGGCCAAGCCGCGCCCGAGCCCTTCTCACTCGGGGGCTGGGTCCCTGCCGCGAACCGGCCACCGGACCGAGGCTCTTACCTCCGAGGGACCACGGAAGTCAGCTCGGGAAACTCAACTGGGTGAGTGACCGCCTGGTATCACCACAGGAGTGCGGGGCTCGTCATCAGTAGATTTCTTCTATAAATTTAGTCGTTAGAATTTGGAAACATGCTCAGCGAGCGTGAGGTAGCTCCATACTGCTTTGGAGACGGAAATTACTGAATTGCTTCACTTCCTGTGGGGGTATATGTACCCGTGCTGTTGTCAGATCCGTCTCCAACTGCTAGCACGAGCACACTATACCCATTTGTTTTGAGTCCATCTGCTACACGCTAGGAAATCACATCTTTTCTCTGATGAAGAAACACTAGAGTTGCAAAAGAGCTGTATATACAGTGCTTCTCCCACTGATGCGTCTTATGACCGTGGACAAGTCACTTTTTCTTCTGTTGACTCTGATACCAACACTGATTGTAAGCTCTCTGGGGGAGAGACTTATCATACCTGAAAATTTATCGCCATTGTACAATTCTATGCATGTCCAGTAGTTCTAAAAAATAAGTATTATTATACACTCATTTATTTGAATATGATTTTGCAGAACAGTGCATTTTAAGAATTGGCTTGTACTCCCATAAAAAGCATCATCAATGTCAAAATACATTGATTAATGACTCAGTCCAGGAGTTATGGCATCTGTCGAGAGATGTCACCTAGGGCTGTTAAGCAATGAAGATGGAATCTAATTGATATTATCAGTGAAAATTCAAAGTCTGAATACCCTATGTCAACAACAAAGGCATCTGTATCAAAGAACCCAGGAGCCTCACCAACTGCTAGCAGACCTTTGGCATCAAGGGAGCATTGATCTTCCTTAGAGTTGGAGGTCCATGAAGAGGTACAGAAGCAGAGAAACTTCCCGTACTTCCTACTCGATGCCAGAAGAGATTTCTTCTGCATCAAGTTTGAGATTGTAGAATATTGATGCTGAGGACTGGGCAAAGGCATCAAAGCATTAATCCTTGTCAATCCTCAAAACCAAGAACAAACAGATAGTGACAGTTTCTATTTGCCTTCCCAAGTGGCTGCATCAGGAAGTGACCTCAGCCTCCTAAGAAAGCATTAAACTATAACATTCTCCAGTGGTTCAGACTAAGACCATCAGTACCTTCCCTCTAGTTACCTAGGAGGATTTTTCCTTACCTTCTGAGGTTTCTCTAGTTTTGGCCTCAGCATTCTTCAAAAAGGAGCAAGATAGGAGGAACTATGAAGCTCCCTTTCAATACCTTCGTCGAGCTGAAGTACCTGTGCGCTTCAATATAAATTATGTTACTGATGGAACCAGTCCTTAAGGCCTACCATTTAGTATTGAGTGGTACAGTACCAAAGCTGATGCCTTGAGACATTGCACTGACACTGGAATTGTCAGCATTGAGTTACTTCTGCCCACATAATTAGTCAGTTCCAAGATGAACTGATTTATCTACTTTAACTAAACTTCATCAATAACAGGGTGATTCTGTGCATACTCCCCAAGTTCCTGTCTCAGGTGATGTCAGATTTCTACCTTAATCAGTCATTTGCCCTACTAACATTTTTCACCAGACCACACGTTCATAGATATGGACAATCATTGCACCGTTTGGACTGTAAAAACTGTTGCCTTCCATCTGCAGCAGACCAAAGCTCTTAGGTGGTCTACTCAGCTTTTTGCTACTTTTGACTCAAAGGGCCTGGGATTACTATCATCAAACAAATTAACTTAACTCTGAAAAGACATATCATGGCTCATAATTATTATTAATCAGTTGTATAGCACATATCCGACACATAAGAGAGTGCCTCTTCTTTGGAGCTTACAATCTAGTCAAACGATACAGAGACAAAAAAAAAACAAAGAAGATGCTTTAACATAGAAACATAGAAATGCTTTGTATCTAACTGTATAGATATAACACGGTGTGCAAAGATTTCTGTCATAAAAATCTGCATAGTTTTATTTGTCTTTTAAAAGAAAAGTCTTGATCTGGCTCAGTGGTAGCGCTGGGCATTGCCATGTGAGAGACTCAAGTTCAGTGTCCAAGCCTGGCTTCTGCTCCTCAGACCAACAGGGGCTGGACTGACCTTGGATAGAATCTCTCAAAATTCAGTATGGAGAGCCATATCTTGAATATAACCGAGACTGCTTTCTTCCACCTCTGATGTTTGCATCACCTTCATAGATATTTTAATAATTCAGATTTTAAACTTTTTTATGTCTGAACACAAACAATGGGCCCTATTTGGGAACAGAATTGGGTTCTACACCTCAAACAAGTTCTGATGGACAGATTGGCCAAACCTGCTGTCATATCGGCCATCCTTATCCAACAATAATGTGATGACAATGTGTGGAGAGGACTCCACATCGCAGCTCTATAGATCTCCTCCATGGGAACTTCTCACAAATGGGCTACTGACACTGCCATAGCTTAAACAGAGTGAGCCTTAACATGACCTCCAAGATGTAGTCCCACCAGGGCATAACAGAAGGATATGTAGTCTGCTAGACAACTGGAAAGAATCTGCTTGGCAACAATGATGCCCAACTTATTCCTATCAAAAGAAAATAAAAAGTTGGGTGGACTGTCTATGGGCTTCTGTCCATCCAGTTAGAAGGCTAAGGCTCTTTTGCAGTCCAAACTGTGCAGGGCTTGTTTGCCTTGGTGCGGATGGGGCCTGGGAAAGAATGTTGGCAGGACAATGCACTGGTTATGATGGAAGTCCAACACCATCTTAGGCAGGAATTTAGAGTGCATATGTAAGACCACCCTGACATGAAAACATTTAGTATAAGGTGGATAAAGTCACTAAGGCCTTGAGCTCACTGACCCTGCATGCTGAAGTGACTACCACCAAAAGTACGACCTTCCAGGTCAGGTACTTCAGGTCACAAGAACACAGTGGCTCAAAGGAAGCTTTCATCAGTTGAGCTAACACCACGTTGAAGTCTCAAGACTTCAATTGAAGTGGGCCTCACATGAAATGTACAACTATAGGCTGTACAGAGATGGTGTGACAGAGTGCCCTATAGGAACACCTTTAATAGGCCAGTCCCAGCAATTTGGGCCCAGTCCACCTTAATACAGGGCATTTTGAGTGCAGGGTGTCTCCTCTGAACACAGATAAAGCATAGGCTAGGAGGAGAACAAGACAGGCCCCAGGGAGAAGAAGAAGGAAGCTCCTTAAACATAACTGACCTACTGAAATTCTTTTATTGTTATACTGCAAGGTATGTAGTCTTCTACTCTGTTTTATTTATTTATTTGTTTAATTAAGGGATTTTATATACCGCGGCACGTTTAGAACATCACCTCGGTTCACATTGAAACATAATGTAGCAACAGGCTTTACATAAAACATGTGAACATAATAACTGGAAGCAGGTATAAGATAAATATTACATGGAAAGGGTGGGAGGAGGGGGAACAAAACTTAATAACTAAACCATGATTACAACATGAGCATGACTATGGGTGAACACCGATATAGTTGAAAATAGATGCGGATAAGCATACAAGTAGCTGATATAGTTGAAAATAGATGCGGATTAGCATACAAGCAGCTGATAAGAATACAGACAGTTGAGCATCAGTGCCGATGAGCATAAGTACCAAGAATATAAGCATAAATAAACATGTATAAGCATAAGGACCGAAGAGCATAGATATATATGATCATATATAAGCCTAAAATGATCATAAGTACAGAAGAGCATAAATATATATGAACATAAATGCAGATGAGCATGCAGAAGAGCATACATATAAAACTATCAGGGTTTAAATGTAGTGTTGTGTAGTGGGAGGGGGAGGAAGGAGAGGAGGAGGAATTGAATGGGAAAAGTCTTGTGTAAGACGGGGATTAAGGGGGTAAGGGGGTGGGACACCTGCGAGAGTGTAATAAAGAGAGACGTTCAAGAGTATGCCTGCTTGTAAAGCCATGTCTTAAGGTTTTCTTTGAATTTCCTGTGGCATGATTCCTGGTGAAGACTTGGGGGCATTTTGTTCCATTGGGCTTTTCCTGCAATAGTGATAGAGCGTTCTCTTGTGGATATAAGTTTGTATGTTTTGGGTGAAGGTGTAATAAGTTTCGCCTGATGATGCGTTCTGGTAGGTCTATTTGGGTTGCTGAAGATGAATTGCTCAGAGAATCATTGCATATTGTGATTGTGTATGGGCTTTTGTATAAGTGTAAGGGTTTTATATATTATCCTGTAGGAGGCTGGAAGCCAGGGTAGGAACTGGAGAACCGGTGTAATATGTTCGTGACGATGGGTGTTGGTGAGTAAGCGGGCGGCGGCATTTTGCAACATCTGCAGTGGTTGAATTGAGTTTTTTGGGAGGCCTAGGAGGATCGCATTACAGTAGTCAAGTTTGGAAAGGATAGTGGCTTATAGCACTGTGCGAAAGTCATAGGGGTGTAGGAGGGGTTTGAGTCTTTTTAGGGTGTGGAGTTTGAAAAAGCCATTTTTGATGGTGGAGGAGATGAACGTTTTCATATTGAGGTGGTTATTAACATTAACACCGAGGCTGCGGACATGTTGAGAGGCGGTGGAAGGGGGAGATTGTGTGTGGGATGATGGGGTGTGGAATGAGATGTTGTGGGGTGATATGATGAGGAGCTCTGTTTTGGAAGTGTTAAGAGCCAGGAAGTTGTCTGAGAGAAGTTTATTAATGTCGGTGAGGGCTGAGTTCCAAATTTTTAAGGCATTTGTGAGTGAGTCTGTAATGGGAATTAGAATCTGCACATCATCAGCTTAGATGAAGTGTGGGAGACCAATATTGGAGAGTAGTTTACATAGAAGGAGGAGGTAAATGTTAAATAGAGTGGAGGAGAGTGAGGAGCCTTGTGGCACTCCTTGTGATAGTCTGATAGGTTTTGATTCATAGTGTCCGATTTTGACACTGTAATACCTATAGTTAAGGTATGATTGGAACCATAGGAGGGGGGTACCAGAGATGCCAATTTCTTTGAGGCGCTTTAGGAGGATGTTGTGGTTAACTGTGTCAAATGCGGCTGAAATATCTAATAGAGCAAGTATATAGGATTGACCTTTGTCTAGAGCTTTGAGTATGCATTCAGAGAGGGAGATAAGGAGGGTTTCAGTGCTATGATGTTTGCGAAACCCATATTGCGATGGGAATAGAATGTGATGTTCATCAAGGTAGTCGATCAGCTGCCAGTTGATGATTTTTTCCAGGATTTTTGATAAGAAGGGGAGGTTAGATACCGGGCGATAGTTAGCAGGTTCCGAGGAATCAAGTTCAGGTTTTTTGAGGATTGGTTTTACAATCGCCTTTTTGAATTGCATTGGAACCAAGCCAAGGGAAATGGATTTGTTAATGATGTTGGCTATGGGTTTTGCTATTATATTGGGGATAGTGAGGAATGTCTTCGTGGGAATAGTTGTTTGAGGGATGCACTGCAGGTTTGATTTTTTTGAGCGTGGATTCTATTTCTAAAGGGGATGTATCCTCGAATGAGGTAAGAGTAGCTGTGGTGTTTGCATAATCAGAAGATTTGTGCAAGAGTATGTTATACATGGAGTTCGTGGGGGGAGTGTTGGTGGGTGTGAAGGGGTTGTTGGGTGCAGGGGGGGGGAGTGAAGCGTGCCATAAGGGTTTCAATTTTGTTGCGGAAGAATAAGGCCAGTTTTTCACATTTGGATTGGTCATCGTTGTCGAGAAGAGTATTGGGGGGGGGAGTTAATAAGGTTGGATACATATTGAAAGAGGGCTCGGGGGTTGAATTGGAACTGGTGAATTCTTTGAGAGTAGAAGTCTTTTTTGGCTTTGTCCTTGGCTTTACGATAGGTGTGAAGTAAGATTCGAAACTTCGATTGTAAGGCAGGGAGTTGTTCTTTGGGCCATTTTTTTTTCAAGTTTTCTAAGTTCAGTTTTCATGGTTCTGAGTTCAGGGGTGTACCAAGATTTCTTTTTGTTATTGGCAGGATTGATTAATTTGCATTGTGTGGGACATAATTTGTCTGCCACAGTGTTGGTGAGTTGAGTCCAAGATGAGATGGCGGTGTTTGCATCGGTAAGGTGTAGCTTAGGGAGTTCTTCAGAGAGGGCTTCGATGAGTTCTTCCGTATTACAAGGTTTTCGAAAGTTAATGGTTTTCTTGTTGGGTGTGGTGTGATGGGTGCTTTTTATAGTGCATCTGGTATCAATGCGGAAGTGGTCGGACCAGGGGATAGGCGTACATTGAGGGGGGTCAAGTTGGATGAGGGAGTTAGTGAAGATAAGGTCAAGCGTATGCCCTGCCTTATGTGTGGGGCTGGTGATAGACTGGTTAAAGCCTAGTGCGTTAAGAGAGGTCAGAATGGTTTCACATGAGGGGGAGGTGGGCTGCGGTCGACGTGGAGGTTCAAATCCCCGAGGATGATGGGTGGGGAAGTGATGTTTATATGTTTGGTGATGTATTCAGTTAGGGGGAAGGGGTTATTTTCCAGGATGCCTGGGGGTGCATATATTAAACAGATTTGGAGAGAAGGAGATTTAGAAAGGCCTATTTCCAGTTTAGGAGGGGGTATAATCTGTTGTACGGTAAGTTTGAATTTCTTTTTGGCAGCAAGTAGGATCCCACCTCCTTTTTTTTTTTGCGTCTCGGGATAGAGAATATGTTGTATGCATCATTAGGGAGTTGGTTTAATAAAACTGTATCTGTTTCTTTTAGCCAGGACTCTGTGATTGCGCAGATGTCAGGACTTTCGTCAGAGAGAATGTCATGGAGTAGTGTGGCCTTTTTTTAAAAGGGACTGTGCATTTAAGAGGAAGATGGTGAAGGTGGCAAGTCCTATCAGTTGTGTGAGAGGGGAGGCCATGATGTTGATTAGAGATCTGTGATGTGTGGGGTGTTGATATTGCCGTGTAGTTCTGTGTGTGGTGTTATGGTGTTTGAGTGTGGGAATGGGGTAGGCGAGCATGCTATAGAGAGGTGTGAAATCACTATGCAAAACTCGAGGGTGAGGTGGTCGTGGGACCAGGTGGAGGGGGAGAGCCGCTGAGAGGAAATTTAAGGGGGAAAGAGGTAAAGGGAAGGGGGGAGGAAGCTCAGAATGTGCTCTTGCAGGGCTTGCAGTAGCCAGGAAAGTAGGGGCTTGGGGAGGTAAAATCAGGGGCTAATTGGCACTTTGTTGTCCGGATTGCAAGGAAGGGTCATATGAAGGGGCGCACCAAGGGGAAGATCCCTTGGGTCGTGCTCCTTCATTCGCGCAACGCCGGAGGGAAACGTCGAAATTTAAAGGTCTTACTGGCGCGGGTAGATTCTGTCACGGGTCCTTCAGGCTTCTAATTGGCCGGCTGGACTCTGGGGGCTCGGGTTCAGCCTTCAGCACAGTCTCAGGGAAGAGTGGGCAGTCGGATGGAGGAAAAGCCTGCTGTGCTCGTTGAGGTAGAGGTGTCCTACAGTGGCGGCACTAAGGGGCGCACAAAGGGACAGGCCCCTTTGTTGCGCACCTTCGACGCACGACACCAGAGGCGCTCTGCTGCCTCTTTTATGGAGTCCAGTGGGGGTCGTATCGTTGCCTGTCCCACGTCGCCACCTGGGGTGCGTCGGTGGGTGGAGTCTTGATAGGCCGGCGCAGGGCAGGCACGGTGACTCTCTGTTGGGCCTGCAGGCCTGCCAATGATGGTGTTCTGCTGATGGTCTGCTGGCTGCTGGCGGGGTCCAGATGGCGAAGCGGTCGGGAGAAAGCCACGGGCCGAGACGTGACACGTTCTGGTCTGAGCTCCGCAAGACAGGCAGTACTGCCGGGGTCAGCCAGGTAGGTTGGTCCGGAGGCCTTGGGTCTGTCTTCCGGGAGGGACTGGGGGACGAGCAACGCGGCTGAGGCCTACCTTGCCAGCCTGAGCTCTACCAGGAGCTTGCGGCGGTAGCGAGGCCTGTGGTAGTCGCGGATTGCGGTGATCAAAGGGGTCTGCTGGCGCTCTGCTGCCTCTTTTATGGAGTCCGGTGGGGGTCGTATCGTTGCCTGTCCCACGTTGCCTTCTGGGGTGCGTCGGTGGGCGGAGTCTTGGTAGGCCGGCGCAGGGTGGGCACGGTGGCTCTCTGTTGGGCCTGCCAATTATGGTGTTCTGCTGGTGGTCTGCCGGCTGCTGGCGGGGTCCAGACGGCGAAGCGATCGGGAGAAAGCCACGGGCCGAGACGTGACACGTTCCGGTCTGAGCTCCGCGAGACAGGCGGTACTGCCGGGGTCAGCCAGGTAGGTTGGTCCAGGGGCCTTGGGTCTGTCTTCCAGGAGGGACTGAGGGACGAGCTGAGGCCTACCTTGCCAGCCTGAGCTCTACCAGGAGCTTGCGGTGGTAGCGAGGCCTGCGGTAGTCGGTGGATCGCGGCATGCAAAGAATAAAGTTATACAAGAGGAAAATTGGAATCCAGACTGTAATTCTGTTCTCCAGCCAGCCTTAGACTGCTCATGCTCTGTGACATATGGTATCAGGTCGGGGATTTTCTACACTGAGTGACTGCACAGACAGAAGTCCAAGCCTCCTAGGAGTGTCTGAAAAGAGGAGTTGTTGAAAGGTCTGCAAAGGGAAGGAAGTGAGAAGTTCTGAGAAAGTGTTTGCTCTAAGCATCACAAGGAGAAACACGATTGCAAAAGCACTTTGAAAGAAAAGTGAAGCGTATGAAATTAAAAAAAAAACTAGATGTTTTTTTCTTTTCCTGGGGCCTCATACAACCACACCCAGTTTGGCAACAGGCCAAGGGAGCTATCCCCCCCTGTATAGACAGGGATCAAGCAGTTGTTAGGGCCGAAGTAGCTAGCATGACTTTTTTGTTTTCCTATCCCTAGAGAGATGCGTGCGTGGCTTTGTTACTGGGAAAGAGAGTCAGGAGGAGCCAGAGAGCTTTAGAAAGGTGCACAGTGGTGGACTTCAACTCCTAGAAGTTCTCCAGGCCCAAGAGGCTGCACAGAGAAGAGTCTGAAGCCACTTCTAGACACCATAGATGTCCGGAGAGAGGAATGGTGAAGACAGGAATGGCTAGCCTTAGAGACCCGGACAGAGGAATGGTCAAAGACCGTAGCTGAAATATAGGTATTGTGTTCAGAGTTGGATCAAGAGTTAAATGAGGTGCTGCATGATACTCGTGAGGAATGGAGGAGCATGGTGGCAACTGGAGACGCTGCCAGGAGCCAAGAACCAGGTACCGTGGAAAGCCTGGGGAAAGGAGCTCTAGAGATCCCTGAGAAGAGACCACAGAGGTCTCCAGCGGGCTGGGTGAGTTGGGGCAACGGTCTGAGGAAACATGGCTTGGCCTGAAAGCGGAGGGAGCACAGCAACCTGGTGAGGTGCAGGTTTGAAACTGTAACCTTCCAGAGCATAAAGGCTGGGAACACAAAAAGGAAAGCAGGTTGGCTTGATCAAGCTGATCTGGGTCACCTCAGAGACTGGCCTGAAGATGGCACAGCCATAGATGCTGGCAAAGCATCAGTGGAACAAGGGTTGACTAATGCTGACCAGGGGCAAACCTGAGAGTGGCTAAAAGAGATCGCTACAGTGAAGCCTGGCGAAACATCGAGGGAGTCAGCCCAGCCCAAGGAGGAGAAGTCAAAGCGGTCAACTCAGGTCTTAACAGTTTCCACAAACCTTGAAGCCCAAGGAGATATTTCCCAGTTTGGATATAGGAACAGCAATGTATGGGGAGAGCGAGCAGCTGTGGCTGAGCAAAATTCACTTTCCCCACCGGCAACATGATAAACAAGAAAGAAAACCACACTCATGGGGCTTGGACCTACAGACTTATCTATATTATGGAGAGAGTCCAGAGACATCTACACTGGAATGGATAACAGAGCAGACTCCAGAAGGGCAAGAACAGTGCCCACTGGAGAACAAAAGAATATAGAATAGCTCTGAATGGACTCATGGTGACCCAGATTATAAGGGTCTCCCTGAGAGAATGGGATTCCCATGCATTGTGAACAGGAAAGCAGCACCTTTCTAGTACAGCTATCCCACTCACTGAGGGAGGTGTGGTACAGGAAGCTGAGGGGATAAAGCCAGAATAATAGGTCAATACTGAAGTACTGGTGGAGGTCGGGAGCTCAAAAGTCCTGCAGATGGAGAAGAAGCCAGACCTGTTAGGGGAAAAATGGTGTGCTACCCATCAGCAAGAGGAAGAGATGAAGAAAGCCAGGACTGGCAAAGAAATAAAGTTATTGGAAATCCAGCCCAGAAAGGTCAAGTTGCCAGTAGAGACTGTTGAAATGGACGTTCTGGGGAATTGGACTCTGGGACTAACCAAAGTGGGTTGCCAGGAAGCCTGGGGGAGGGGTATATCCCTAAGAGAGGAAGTTGCCCTTCATATAGAGAATCCCCAGTGAGAAAAAGTGTTGGGCATTCTAAAGTTTGGAACACTGTTATCCCTAAGTCAGGCGGGGGGTGAGTACGAAAAAGGTTGTCCCAGGGTAAAAAAAGACCAAGCACAAAACGTAGTAGTAAGGTCTCATGGTGGGCACATGGCCCTAGTAGAGGCAGTCACTGAATGGGGTGGTAACATTGAGCTGAGGGGGAGGGTATGTGGACAGAGTGCCCTATAGAACCCTCAGAACATCTTATAGACTGGTCCTAGCAGTCTGGGCCCGGTCTACCTTAACACAGTGCATTCTCGGTGCAGGGTGTCTCCTCTGAACATGGATAAAAGCATAGTCTCAAAGGAGAGCAAAATAGGCCCAGGGAGAAGGAGAAGGCAAGCTCCTTAAAGATAACTGACCTACTGAAGTTCTTTTCTTGTTATACTGCAAGGTAAGCAGTCTTATACTCTGTTTTATGTGCAAAAGAATAAAGTTGTGTAAGTGGAAAACTACGGAATCCAGACTGTAATTCTGTCCTCCTGCTAGCCAATTAGACCACTCGTGCTCTGTGACAAATGGGTGTACCGTCTACACCATGGTGATAGGTGTCATTTGCACTGAGATGAACTCTAATGGAGTTGGTCTTCAAATCAGCTTCCAATAGGTGTAGAAGGTAGTCAAGCAGTTTTTGTATGGAGCAGAAGAAAGGATCTAGGGCCTTCTGCTCACATTCACACGGAAATCCTCCTCTACTACAGTCCATAGAACTTTTTAGTGGAAGGCTTTATGGAAACCATAGGAACTTGAGACACATCTTCCGAGAGATTGAGTGGTTTACAATATCAACCTCTGAACATCCAGACTGTGAACAAAGGGTCTGTAGATTAGAATGGTGCAACCTACTTCACTCCTATGTGATGGAGATCTGGGTAAGCTCCCAGCCTGATCGGTTTCCCAGATGAACATCTCCCTGAGGAGTGGAAACCAGACCTGTCTCAGGCTATGAGGATCATAGTCCCTCTGTTCTTACGAAGCTTTAAGAGAGTTTTCTCTACTAGTGGAGCTGGAGGATACTCTACAGGAGACCTTCACCCCAATGGTAGGCAATGGCATCTGAGGCTGGTTTGCTGCGTGTCCTTGTAAAGGGAGAAGAACTGAGGAACCTTCCTGTTTTTAAGGTTGCTGTGTTGAGATCCAAATCCGGGCTTCCCCAGAGGTACAAGATCCAATTCGTGACCCCTTGGTCCAGGGATGAATCGTGGGGTCTGAAAGCATTGACTCAGTCTATCCACTATTACATTCTCCATTCCAGCCAGGTACAAGGCACTGAGTACCATCCCATGGGAAAGGGCCACACGACAAGATCTGGACAGCTTCCTGACACAGAAGTATGATCCCTAATTCCCTGCTTGTTGACAAACCACATTGCCAACTTTGTTGATGGTCTGTTTCAGAACAATTATGTTGGACAGCCCAAACTCTGAAAGCCCACAAGGCATACCTGAAAGCCCAGAGATCCAGGAAATGATTTGATAGAGGGTCTCCCTGGGCGGACCAAAGACCTTGGTGCTAAGCCCATCTACATGAGCTCACCAGTCCAGGTTGGATACATCTTTGGTTAGGACAATTTAGATGGAAGGACTTTGGAAAGATCTCCCCCTTTCCAGATTTGAAATTTCCTGCCACTAGGAGAAAGAGTCCCAGGAGAAAGACAGAGTGACTCAGATTGCAATCCTGCAGGTCCTGAGTAGCAGGTTGCCACTGCAACCTCAGGGTCCATTGGGCCTTTCACATGTGTAAATAAGCCAAGGGAGTGACATGAATTGTTGTGGCCATATAGCCCAACAGTCTCAACATGTGCCAAGCTGACGCCTGCTGGCTCTGTTGAATCCCTGCCCAGGGCATAAAGGCCTTGGCCTGGGCCATGTCTAGCCAAGGCTCCAATGAAGTTCAATTTGCAGTGATGGACCTGAATTGGGACTTGAGGTAGATGATACACAAACCCTAGTGTCTCCAGCAACCCGGATGGTTGAGCTACATGGATCTATTGGCCCTGCCCAAGAAATGCTTTTGACTAGCCAATCATCCAGATAAGGGAAAATGTGAACTCCCAGTCTGAGAAGATTCTAGGCATTTTGGTAAGACACATGGGAATGATGCGAGCCCAAATGGCAGAACACAATACTGGAAGTGCTGGTTTCCCACCACAAATCGGCAAGAAGGATATCAAGGTGGAATTTGTTCATGGCCCTCGGGTCTAGCATGGGACAGAGCTGGTAGGCTGCTATGTGGGTAATAAGAATAGCGCCCTGGAACACTTTTTTCCTAAGAGCATCCATTGCGTTGTGATCCTTCCCTGGAGGCACTGAAGAATGGGTCAGAGGGCATTTGGCCTTCTTGAGAGCAGCTTCTATGACCACCAATTGGTGGGGCAGCTGACACTTGTCGAATCCAAGAGCCTTTTGGATGAGATGAATCAATCCGCCTTCCTATGCACGGGAGGCACTATGAGGGGGTGTTTTCACACCCTTATCAGTAATTCCACAAGGATCCCATACACTGGGACTACTACGATCTCCTTGGGAGGCTCCACAAACTGGAGGATATCTAGCATTTTGTGCCTGGGATCCTCTTCAGTCATTAACTGAAATGGCATAGCCTCTGTCATCACCCGAACAAAGCCGGCTAAGGAGAGGTCATCCGACAGGGTCTTCTTTTGATCCTCTGGAGGAAATGGTTCTGAGGAGACACCATCCAAAGCATCAATGGAAGCCATGGAGTCATCACTCCAAGGGTCATAGGTGCCCTCGTCTCCACTGTCATTGACTGGTGTCAGGGCCCTAGGCACTCAGCCCCTGACCAGAAGTGCAGTCACCCATGGAATTAGTCACTTTGGCCCGAGCTCTGGTGCCATCTCAGGTATCGGGGGGCTTCCTCCTCTAAGGAACTAGGGATGACAGCTAGATTTGCAGGAGGTGGCAGCAGTGTCCCGCAGGGCATTGATGCCACCCCAGGAACTGACACTGGCTGGGTCAGTAACATGTTGATAAGTACGTGCAGCAGCAGCAGCAGCTCGAGGAGTGACGGTACTGATGTCAGTGCCATCACTGCCATGAAGCTAAGGCCACATATTGAATTTTCAATGGCCAGCTGCACACACCTCTCCAATTCCTCCTCAAACATTCCTGATGCTAAGGCAGGCTGGGATGCAGAAGGTGTAACTAAATCCTTTTATGTACCGAGAAGGGGATCAGTGGCTGACATCGGGACCAATGGAGACCATGGCGTACCCCTGGCATCAATGGAGAACTGGCTCTCCTTGCCTTGTGGTTGGCTTGGGGGCATCAGAGAAGCTGGTGTGTCCCCATGCCTGGCACCGTGCATTGACAGAGACCGATGCAGGTACTTCCTCTACTTTCTTCAGTGGCCCCTTTGATTTTGATGACTCGGTGTCCATTGATGTGGCTCCGAGGTCCCTCAATGCCGATGCCTTCAATGCCGATGCCTCCAATGCCAATGTTGATGGATTGGTCTTCTCTGGCCCGATCTTACATTCCTTCAGGGTCATCTTGGTACGCTTGCTGCAACACCAGACATCATGCGATGCCCCAAGGCAGAGAACGCATCTATTGTGGGGATCCGTGATAGACATTGTTCTCATACGCCTGGGGCATCACTTAAAACCCGAAATGGACAAGTCGTCTCAAAATAAAAGGAATGTGAGATCAAAATCAATGATGGCAGTGCACCAAGTGCACTGCCACCCTGGGAGTATCAACAACAAAAATAAATGTAACCAGAAACGTCAAAAAACCTGTCTAGGATGCTAACAGGAGAACCAGGGGGATTGCACGTCCACATGAGAATCGTGAAGAATCTTTCGCAAAAAAGACCACTTAGAAAAGTAGGCCAAATATTGGGAAAAAAAGTGAGGCTCACCCAACGGCGAGAGATGAGTGGAAAAGAAGAGACCAAGGGGACTCTGTGAGGATGCATGGTATATTGCATGCATGGGCATGCTCAAAGATGCTCAGTCAAAATTGTAGAAACTTCAACATAAGTTTTCCGTGCTGGACTCCATCTGATGATATCTGCCTTCCTGCTTGTCCTTGGAGAATTTTTTCTACTCCTGCTGTTCTTTATAGCAACACAACAAGCTGCTCTCAATCCCCTTCTATGTCTAGCATGGAAATGCTAATGGAGCATAGTACTTTCTGAATTATTTCTCTGCTGAGTCACTTATCATGGATGGAACAAGGTTACACTATGTAAGTACCGAGATCTAAGCTAGCTTTCAGAGCACCTTGGAAAGAAACTACATTTATACACTGAATAATTTTATAAATATTTTCTTTAAATCTGGCAAATACAGACATGTCTGTAGTTTCTTTATCATGCTAAATTCACTATCTGCATACTATCTTGAATATTGATGACCGATTTCATCATCTATAGCTCTAAGGAAGCACTTTTTAAAACTCATAAGGCTATCATTTATAAATGTTAAAAGAAAACTGTATTCTGTGTATTGCATAATATTTCAATATGTACACATAGCAGAAAATAACCTCCCAGTATTCATTAAAAATTTAACTTGTAAGTTATTATTATTCAGATTGTTTAAAATGCTCCTACACAAACTTCCCTAGCTTCTTTGTGAGCAGCAATTTATGGAATCATGTCAAAAACAAACTCACATCGGATTGGTTCATGCAGTCTATGATATATCATTTATGATATCATAGCCAATATGGACTAAATAAACATGAGTTATTGGCTGACTTTTTAACTAGACTACTCCCAAGAGTACAGAGGATTATAGAGCTCATTACAGAATTTAGAACATAATGACTCAGCATTACAGTTTTAAATTGAAAGAGGCATTGCCACTTATGAGCACTTCTGAAATATAGCAGATGACACAAAGAGTACAGCTTTCTTTTAAATATCACTAACATATGAAAACATTGATAAATTTTTCAGTATAGCTAAATGTAGCTTACCAATGAATCCCAGTTGGGAGAATTCCAGAATCATCCAGTCATCTGAGGTCTGATGAACAGCAAAGTTCCTTATGGACTGGAAATAATTGGTTTTTGCAATAATATCATCCTCTAGCTGAAAAAATATAACCAGGATCATTACATTTGCGTGAAGTATATTACCTGGGTCAAATATTCTCAAAGGAAAAGGTATTATGTCCATATACATTCTTTAAGATTATTATGTGACATGACTGTTGGTATATAGTCAGTGATACCATATGCCACTTAACAGTGATATGATTGCTCCGAACAGAATTTATGAAACCTCACTCAATTTTTTTCATACTGCCAAAATCTATTTTGCGAAAATGGTAGGTGTTGGTTTCAAAGAAAATGACAGCAGATAAGACCACAACGTCCATCTACTCTGCCCTTTCCTGATGCAAAACAGCAATGTATTCCTGCTGTATCCATTAGAGATGTGAATCGGAACCAGAATCTGATCCGATTTCAGTTCCGATTCACATCTCTATAGATGTGAATCGGAACCAGAATCGGATCCGATATCAGTTCCGATTCACATCTCTAGTATCCATGCTCATTTTTTTGTTCGAAAGCTTTTTAACTGCTCCGTTATGACCAAATTCAAATAAACCATTCACCTGTGATTTGCTCTTGATCTGGAAAATCCTTCAGAAGCATACATTCAGTCTGTTATGATAATACTTTAGAGATAGCCACTATAAGGAAATTACTTTAGAAACATACTCACAAATCCCCATGAGAAGAATCACCTAACAGCATACTTCTGGTACCTAGGCTACACACAAGGATCCAAAGGAAACAGGAACCAATTTATTATTAGCTAATCAAAGTCATTCCATTTGAGGTATTCTAAGCAGGAGTCTTGCTGAGGGTCCTGCTGGAGTGAATAGGAGAATGGAGACTTGAGTTTACATTCTAGAATCTTATCTGACTCGTAGTTCAATGACCCTATTCAGGAATCACATTTCCTCTCTCCTCTATTATGGGTAGGGATTAATTTGTGGGGGAACGGCCTGGAACACAGTTCCACCACTTGTCAGACTTAAGAGATAGGGCAGCAGGGGTTTTCTGTTCTGCCCTTCACTTTCAAACAGCCTGCATGGAAGAGGAGAGGAAAAGGTGAGACTGGAGCAAACTGAGCAAAGAACAGCCATTCTACTCCCTAATCCAGCTCTTTCACTCCAAGTCCCCTTCGCCTCCTCTTTTACAGAGAACAGGAGGATAAGGGGTGATACTGAAGCTGATGCTGCAGAGAAAGAGACACAAAAAGGGGTTGAATTAGTAAAGCCTTGAAACTTATGTGCAATAGTGCCAGTCATCAAGGCTTCAATGCACCCCAGCTCACAAGTTTCAAACATGTGCTAATTTAACCTTTTTGTGTCTGATACAAAGAGCTTAATTTTCTGGTGGAACAACCCAGAATGGCATTCCTACCCGTTGTGTTTTCCAAGTCACAAGGAGATATGAAAGATGATGAGAAAAGATGAGGATGTTGGGGAGGTACCCGTAATGGAGAAGGTTTTCATGGGTAATGATTCAGATGGACTGAATCAAATCACGGTGAACCTAGAAGATGTGGTGGGCCTGATTGACAAACTGAAGAGTAGTAAATCACCTGGACCGGATGGTATACACCCCAGAGTTCTGAAGGAACTAAAAAATGAAATTTCAGACCTATTAGTAAAAAATTTGTAACTTATCATTAAAATCATCCATTGTACCTGAAGACTGGAGGATAGCAAATGTAACCCCAATATTTAAAAAGGGCTCCAGGGGCGATCCGGGAAACTACAGACCGTTAGCCTGACTTCAGTGCCAGGAAAAATAGTGGAAAGTGTTCTAAACATCAAAATCACAGAACATATAGAAAGACATGGTTTAATGGAACAAAGTCAGCATGGCTTTACCCAGGGGCAAGTCTTGCCTCACAAATCTGCTTCACTTTTTTGAAGGAGTTAATAACATGTTGGATAAAGGTGAACCGGTAGATATAGTATACTTGGATTTTCAGAAGGCGTTTGACAAAGTTCCTCATGAGAGGCTTCTAGGAAAAGTAAAAAGTCATGGGATAGGTGGCGATGTCCTTTCGTGGATTGCAAACTGGCTAAAAGACAGGAAACAGAGAGTAGGATTAAATGGGCAATTTTCTCAGTGGAAGGGAGTGGACAGTGGAGTGCCTCAAGGATCTGTATTGGGACCCTTACTGTTCAATATATTTATAAATGATCTGGAAAGAAATACGACGAGTGAGATAATCAAATTTGCAGATGACACAAAATTGTTCAGAGTAGTTAAATCACAAGCAGATTGTGATAAATAGCAGGAAGACCTTGTGAGACTGGAAAATTGGGCATCCAAATGGCAGATGAAATTTAATGTGGATAAGTGTAAGGTGATGCATATAGGGAAAAATAACCCATGCTATAATTATACAATGTTGGGTTCCATATTAGGTGCTACAACCCAAGAAAGAGATCTAGGTGTCATAGTGGATAACACATTGAAATCGTCGGTGCAGTGTGCTGCGGCAGTCAAAAAAGCAAACAGAATGTTGGGAATTATTAGAAAAGGAATGATGAATAAAACGGAAAACGCCATAATGCCTTTGTATCGCTCCATGGTGAGACCGCACCTTGAATACTGTGTACAATTCTGGTCGCCGCATCTCAAAAAAGATATAATTGCGATGGAGAAGGTACAGAGAAGGGCTACCAAAATGATAAGGGGAATGGAACAACTCCCCTATGAGGAAAGACTAAAGAGGTTAGGACTTTTCATCTTGGAGAAGAGACGACTGAGGGGGGATATGATAGAGGTGTTTAAAATCATGAGAGGTCTAGAACGGGTAGATGTGAATCGGTTATTTACTCTTTCGGATAATAGAAAGACTAGGGGGTACTCCATGAAGTTAGCATGGGGCACATTTAAAACTAATCGGAGAAAGTTCTTTTTTACTCAACGCACAATTAAACTCTGGAATTTGTTGCCAGAGAATGTGGTTCGTGCAGTTAGTATAGCTGTGTTTAAAAAAGGATTGGATAAGTTCTTGGAGGAGAAGTCCATTACCTGCTATTAAGTTCACTTAGAGAATAGCCACTGCCATTAGCAATGGTTACATGGAATAGACTTAGTTTTTGGGTACTTGCCAGGTTCTTATGGCCTGGATTGGCCACTGTTGGAAACAGGATGCTGGGCTTGATGGACCCTTGGTCTGACCCAGTATGGCATTTTCTTATGTTCTTATGAAGAGACAGGAGGTGAGTGCTGGTCATCCCCACTGCTTCTGCGGCTACTGGATGTATTCACATATATGAGTGTGTCTCTGTGAGGATGAGAGTTCACACTCGGACCCTCCCCTTCACACAGGTCACACCTGGCCCCCGGCTCTGCATTCCCCCCACTTCACCTCCCCTCCCCTTACCCACTCCACAGTTCCATTTCCTTTGTCTACAAATTAAGCCCTAATTATAGGTAAAAGTCAGTAAACAATAATTTTGTATATGCTTATGCACAAAAATGTCTTCTGCAAAGCCTTACTCTAAAAGAAAATATAACCAACAATAGACTGTTTAGCACAACCTAAAAATATACAGAGGGTATTGTCAAAAGTGAATTTTATAACTTAAGTTCTCTGTTGACAAGCGGGTATGAAATCAGTCATAATGCATGGGTTGTTGCGATCCTGCCCGCGAGGAGCGCGGGCAGGCTCTTAACCTCGTGCGGGCCAGTCGGGCCGCTGACGCTGTTGCCGCTGCGCCTGTCTCTCCACGGCCTCTGGGGTCGCCCTCCATCCGCCTTCTGTTCCCTGCAGTGGGGCCAACCCGCCGCGAGCTCTCCCTCGCGGTCGGGACCCACGGTGCTGCTTCTGGCTCTCCCCGGCGTGCTCTGCCGCTCCCGGGGTCCTCGGCCGGCAGGGAAGGCGTCCCTGCCGGTGCCCGTGCTGCAGTCCGGGTCCTTGCCCGGCAGGGAGGCCGTCCCTGCCGGTGCCTGCAGCCACTCCAGCTTCCTGCAGCCTGCCATCGCTGCTTTCCCTTCGGCCCCGTGGCGGGCTGCTCCTGCTGCCTTCCTGCTTCGGACCCTGCAGCCCTCGGCTTCCCTGGGGCTGACTCCATGGCATGGAGCCGTCCCTGCAGCCAGCTTACCTCACTCCTGCTTCAGTCTTCGCGGCTGGGAGCTGCTGAGGCAGCCTGCCACCTCTCCAGCTTCAGGGGCAGGGCTGCTCCGCTGCCTGCCTGTCTTCCTTGGATTCTCCACGTGGCCGGGAGGACGCCACCAGCTTCCAGCGTGCCTCTCCAGCTTCCTAGGGCGCGGGCGCGCGCCTCTCTACTCCTCTTCTAGGGCCAGCTAGGTGTGGCCCCCCTGCTGGCCCCTCCCTGGGCGTTGTCATCATCAGCCCTACTAAAGGGCTCAGCAGTCAGTCTGTCTTTGCCTTCGCAAGGAGTTGGTCACTCCTGGGAGTCTACCATCCTTGCTCCAGGAGTTGTCCGTGTTCCAGCCTTCTGCAAGGTCCAGTGTTACTCGTTCTCTGTTGGAGCTCCTCGTCCCGTCTGATGTCTACCTGCTGTTTCAGTCCTGATGTCTGCTTGATGTTCCAGCCCTGATGTTTGCCTGTCCATGTTCCTGCCCTTGGCCTGTCTGCCAATCCGGTACCAGAGTTCCAGTTCACATGATGCTTACTTTGCCTTTGGCTGCCGGTGTGCAGCAAACCCTGCTTTAGACTGCTGGTGGGCAGCAACCCTTGCTTCAGGCTGCCGGTGTGCAGCAAACCCTGCTATTCGCTGCCAGGAGTGCAGCAACCTGCTTTTAATACCCTGTTCCCTGAATCTCCTGAAAGCTAGCACCTTGTTCCTGTTCTTCAAGATGTCCTGGTGCCTCGCGGCAAGCCATGTCATGGTCCGTGACCAGCCCCATGGGCGGGCTGAGTAGGGCGCTTCGTGATGCAAGCCATGCACCTCGTTCCTGAGTCTGTGAGAAAGCCTTACCCCTGTTCCTGAATCTCCTGAAAGCTAGCACCTCGTTCCTGTTCTTCAAGATGTCCGGGTGCCTCGCGGCAAGCCATGTCGTGGTCCGTGACCAGCCCCATGGGCGGGCTGAGTAGGGCGCTTCGTGATGCAAGCCATGCACCTCGTTCCTGTGAGAAAGCCTTACCCTGTTCCTGAATCTCCTGAAAGCTAGCACCTCATTCCTGTTCTTCAAGATGTCCGGGTGCCTCGCGGCAAGCCATGTCGTGGTCCGTGACCAGCCCCATGGGCCCGGCTGAGTAGGGTGCTTCGTGATGCAAGGCCATGCACCTCGTTCCTGAGTCTCTGAGAAAGCCTTACCTTGATCCTGAACTCTCTGAAAGCCTAGTATCCTCCGGCAACCCCTGTTGTGGTCCGTGACCAGCCCCACGGGCGGGCTGTGTAGGGCGCTTCATGTTGCCAGTCTCGTACCTCGCCCTTGAGTCTCCTGTATGCATCATACCTCATTCCTGAGTCCACGTCTGCACTTCCAGTACCTTGCTTCTGAGTCTACGTCAGCACGTCCAGTACCTTGCTCCTGAGTCTACGTCAGCACGTCCAGTACCTTGCTCCTGAGTCTACGTCTGCACTTCCAGTACCTCGTTTCTGAGTCTCGTCTGCATCCATGTTCCAGTCCTCGCTGCCCTGGCCTCCATCCGGCCTGCCGCTTCATGCCGTACCCCGCGGCAGGTCCGAAAGGGCTGGGAACGGTCGGAGGACTGTTCACAAGACCAAGATAGCGTTGTTGGGTCTTCCGAAGCGTGCAGGCCTGGAGGAGGGCCTATCTTCCAGTCTTCCCTCCAGCTCGCTTCCGTCCAGCCCATGCTTGGGAATGCCACGCCTCCCGCGGCCTCTCTTCAGACTCTCTGGCATTGAGCCGCGGCCCAAGGGCACACACATCTCCCAGGAGTGGGATCGCTCTCCGAGCGCTCCGCAACATGGGTGACACCTAATGATGCTGACACTAACTCAGCTTCTCATGGAATCTAGCCCCCAACCCCCTTCATATCCAATACCCACGATCATCAGCCAAGGCATACATTCATTTTACTACAAGCTCTCCCACCACAGTCCAAAACCCCTACACAGAGCCCTCTACTACCCTCTGATAGACACTCACTACTAGGTTGGTATGCTTCCCAGGCAAAATGCTTCCCCCCCCCCCTCCCCCCCAAGTCTAGAACACCCATGACCTACTCACAGATAAGAACATATTCTTGCCATACTGGGTCAGACCAAAGGTCTATTAAGCCCATTATCCTGTTTCCAACAGTGGCCAATTGGGGTCCCAAGTACCTGGCAAGATCCCAAGGGTATGCAGGCATTTTATTTCTTACAGAAACCTGGGCACTAGACACCGATATCCACCAATTTAACCAAACTTTCTCCTAGATTATGCATTTGCTCATGGTCCCACATCAATCTAAGAGGGGCAGAGGGTAGCTATCATCTTCAGAAAAGCTCTAAACCTAACACTCTCCATACATGAAAATTAGAGGGCATTGAAGCCATCCTTCTCTAGGTAGACACCCACTCCAAATAGGGACTCTTCCTAGTTTATCACATTCCCTCTGGTAACTGTGTTCTATACAACCTTGTTCAACTAGAATATAAAAAGTGCCATGCTGTGTCAGACCAAGGTCCTTTGAGCCCACCAAACTTTTATGGCAGTGGCCAGTCCAGGTCACAACTCCATATCAGAACCAAATAGTTGATCTATTTTTTTTTTTCACTCACTCCCAGGGATAAGCGCTGACTTTTCTAAGTTTGCCTGGCTAATACATTTCCTTCAGGAACTTGTCCAACCCTTTTTTGAACCCCAGTATGTTAGATACCCTGACCACATCCTCTAGCAAAAGATTCCATAGCTTGACTGTGTACTGAGTGAAAAAATACTTCCTATTATTTATTTTAAATCTGTCGGTTGCTACTTTCATGGAATGTCCTCTGGTTCCAGTGTTGTTTGAAAGGATAAATAACTGCTCCCTATATACCCATTCCATCCTTCTAAATTTATACATTTCAATCATATTCCCTCTCAGTTGTCTCTTCTACAAGCTAAATAACTCTAATCTGTTTAGCCTGTCTCCACAATGGAGCTTTTCCATCCCCTTTATCATTTTTTCCTTTGTACCTTTTCTACATCCGCTCTGTCTTTTCTGAGATGAGATGACAGAACTGCACACAATACTCAAGATGTGATGGCACCATGGATCTATACAAAGGTATTATGATATTCTCAGTTTTGTTCTCTATTTCTTTCCAAATATTTCAATTACTGTATTTGCTTTTTTGACTGCCACTGTACATCGAGCCAAAGATTTCAATGTATTGTCCACAAGGAATTCGAAGTCCTTTTTCTAGGTGTTGATTCCTAACACAGAACCTAGCATCGTGTACCTGTAACTGGGATTATTTTTCCCTAGGTGCATTACTTTGTAGAGACGTGATTCGGCCGAACCTTTTGGTTCGGCCTTCGTTATCGGCCTGCCGCGGGAAATTTTGTTTTCCCACGGTTTGGGCCGATTTTATTTCGGCTGCCTCCACAAAACGAAGCACGAAACCCACCCCAACCTTTCAAATTGAATTACAACTGGGGTAGTAAAAAAAAAAAAAAATAATACCCAAACTCACCCCAACCCTTCAAATTTAATTGCAATCCCCCCCCCTCCAAAACTTGCCGAAATTCCCTGGTGGTCCAGCGGGGGTCCCGGGATTGATCTCCAGCTCTTAGGCAGTCGGTTGCCAGTAATCAAAATGGTGCTGATGTCCCTTTGCCCTTACCGTGTGACAGAGGCTATCGGTGCCATTGGCCGGCCTCTCACATGGTAGGAGCAATGGACAGCCAGCACCATCTTAAAATATGGTGCGGGCCACCCATTGCTCCTACCATGTGACAGGGACCGACCAATGGCACCGATAGCCCCTGTCACATGTCAGCATGGATTATTTTTTCTATATGCATCACCTTGCACTTGTCCACATTAAATTTAATCTGCCATTTGGATGCCCAATCTTCCAGTCTTGCAAGGTCCTCCTGCAATTTATCACAATCCGCTTGTGATTTAACTACTCTGAATAATTTTGTATCATCTGCAAATTTGATTAACTCACTCGTCATATGCCTCTCCAGATCAGTTATAAATATATTGAAAAGCACTGGTCCAAGTACAGATCCCTGAGGCACTCCACTGTTTACCCTTTTTCGACTAAGAAAATTGACCATTTAATCCTACTCTCTATTTCCTGTCTTTTAACCAGTTTATAATCCACAAAAGGACACCGCCTCCTATCCCATAACTTTTTAGTTTTTTTAGGAGCTTCTCATGAGGGACTTTGTGAAACTCCTTCAGAAAATCCAAATAAATTATATCTACTGGTTCATCTGTATCCACATGTTTATTAACCCCTTCAAAAAAAAAAAAAAAAAGAAGCAGATTTGTGAGGCAAGATGTGCCTTGGGAAATTCCATGCTGACTGTGTTCCAATTAAACCATGTCTTTTTATATAGAAACATAGAAACATAGAAATGACGGCAGAAGAAGACCAATCGGCCCATCCAGTCTGCCCAGCAAGCTTCACACTTCTTTTTTCTCATACTTATCTGTTTCTCTTGGCTCTTAGTAACCTTTGGTTCTATTTCCCTTTCATCCCCACCATTAATGTAGAGAGCAGTGATGGAGCTGCATCCAAGTGAAATATCAAGCTTGATTAGTTAGGGGTAGTAACCGCCGCAATAAGCAAGCTACACCCACACTTATTTGAATGTTATTCAGCCCTTATTGGTTGTTTTTCTTCTCCCCTGCTGTTGAAGCAGAGAGCTATGCTGGATATGCATTGAAAGTGAAGTATGCATTGAAAGCCACATTAACTATCAACAAATATTGAATAAGCCTAATAATTGGTAATACCTATAGCCATGAACTCACCGTTAATTTTACATACTCTTACCCACCCTTGCTTTTTTGTTTTTTGTTTTTTTTAATTTGGAGATGGCAGCCTTCCATCCTTCCGCTCCGTGAAGGTGGGAGCTCTGTGATTTTGATCTTTAGAATAGTTTCCACTATTTCTCCCGGCACTGAAGTTGGGTTCACTTGTCTCCAGTTTCCTGGATCACCCCTGGAGCCCTTTTTAAATACTGGGGTTACACTGGCCACCAGTCTTTTGGTACAATGGATGATTTTAATGATAGGATACCAATTTTAACTAATAGATCTAAAATTTCAGTTTTGAGTTCTTTCAGAACTCTGGGGTGCTGTTAGGCTTACCGGTCACGGCTGCTGTACATCCCTGCCGTCCCTGCCAAAACGCCAGCTGTCTTCCGGCACAACCCGCACCTCCCAGGCCCCTCCGACGCGGGCGGCAGGCCTTACACGCCACCGAGGCCATCCTGGGCTTCCCTGCCACAGGACGCCATTAACTCCGCCCTTCCTTGGCTTCCTCCTAGGCGCGCGCACACACCACCTAGGGGGTCTTAAAGGGCCCGCGACGGGAAATTGCCGTCGGCCCCTCCAGATGACGTCAGAGCTCAGCAGGCTTTTAAACCCGTGCAAGACCTTTAGCAGGCAACTTGGCTACAGGTCTCTCTCCCAGCGTTTCTGCTTCTGGTCTCCTGTTCCAGCGTGCCTTGTTCCTGCTCCGGATCCTGCCTGCTTGTTCCTCTTCCCGGTCTTCTCCCTTCAGACGGATCTTCTGGCTTCCTGACCTTGGACCGGCCTTCATTGTCTCCTTCTGGCTCCCTGACCTCGGACCAGCTCTCACCTTATCTCCCTCTGGCAGCCCTGACCTCAGATTCTTCAGCTCTCTCTCCGTTGCCTCTATTTGGAACTGGACAGTGGTATTCTTTGCTCTTCTCCTTCAGCTCTAGTCCAGATTCACTTTACCTCCTGACACTCACCTTCTCGCCTCTTGTCATTCCAGGGGCCCATCTAAGCCCAGCCTGCCCCGGCACCCTATGGCTCAACCCGCAGGGAACATGGGTTGGTAGTGGTGAAGCTCCAAGCTGGCTCCTGCGTCTCTCTGACCTCGCCTCCCGATGGTGGAGACCTGCAGGGGTTTGCCCTCTCAGGTTAAGCCAACTCCGCCTCGGGCTAAGGGTCCACAATCCTATCCGGATTCAAAACAGGTGCATACCATCTGGTCCAGGTGAGTCAATCTTGCCTACTACATCTTCCAGTTTCACAGTGATTTTGTTCAGTTCATCTGACTCATCACCCTTGAAAACTATCTCAGGAACTGATATCTCCCCAATATCCTCATTATTAAACACAGAAGCAAAGAATTAATTTAGTTTTTCAGCAATGGCCTTATCTTCCCTAAGAGCCCCTTTAATCCCTTGGTCATCTATTGGTCCAACTGGTTCCTCACAGGTTTCTTGCTTCAGATATATTTTTAAAAGTGTTGTGATTTTTTACCTCTACAGTCAACTACATTTCAAATTCTTTCTTAGCCTGCCTTATCAATGTTTTACACTTAACTTGACAATGCTTATGCTTTTCCCCATTTTCTTCAGATGGATCCTTCTTCCAATTTCTAAGGATATTTTTTGGCTAAAATAGCCTCTTTCACCTCCCCTTTTAACCTTGTGTGTAATCATTTTGCCTTCCTCCCAGCTTTCTCAATGCGTGGAATACATCTGGACTGTGCTTCTAAGATAGTATTTTTAAATGTCCATGCGTGTTGTACACTTTTAACCACAGAAGCCGAACCTTTCAGTTTTTTCTAACTATTTTCCTCATTTTATAAAAGTTAACCTTTTGAAAATTTAGTGTTAGATCTGTAGTTTTACATATTGTCCCACTTCCAGTCATTAGTTCAAATTTAATCATGTTATGATCACTATTGCCAAGTGGCCCCACCACTGTTACCTATCTCACCAAATCCTGCGTTCCACTAAGAATTAATGGGTAGATTTTAAATGCCGGGTGTGTGTAAATTCCAGCGTATTTTCCAAGAGGCCCTGCCATGCGCATAAAGGCCGGTAGGTGCTCAAGTCCTGGGCCTCTTGGAAGGGGCAGAGGGTGGGGCGTGAGTGGGCCGGGACAGCGCCGTTGTTTGCCGGCATGTGCATGTTATAAAATCAGCACATGGACGCACGTATGCGCATAGGTTTAAAAATCTACCTTTAAATCTAAAATAGCTCCCTCTCTTCTTGGTTCCTGAACCAATTGCTCCATGAAGCAGTCATTTATTCCATCCAGGAGTTTTATGTCTCTAGCATAACCTGATGCTACATTTACCCAGTCAATATTGGGGTAATTGAAATCTCAAAATTATATCAGAAAGAGTCAACACAGTAACCCGATAGGAAAACTGTAACATATAAGGGAAACTGAATTTCAATTCAAATTATTACCTACAGTGACGGTGTCAGCAAGCCTGACGTTGTGATTCAAACCCAAATCCAACCGGACTTCTAATCATTCACCATCACTCAAAAATTCTTTAATTATTTTTGAAATTTTTTTGATTGTTGTTTATTTTCTTTTTCTTTAAAACATAAGCTTTCACTTCATTGATATTATTTTTCACTCCATTGATAATGTTTTCCACTCCATTATTATTATGAAGATAGGAGGTGACTAGCACTCTCTCAAGGAAATACGTGAAAAAACGCCCAACACGGCCGATGTTTCGCTTGATAAAGCTTCCTCAGGGGCATGTAGACGATCATCAACATAGGAGTGTTTGCCTATAAATATTTAAAGAGACAGTCTTAGCAGCTTTAAATTAGATAAATAGAAAATAGTACTTATCTGACCGCCGTAGGCTACCGTTTCAAAATGGACCTGACGTCTCAACCATTCTTCTGCATCGCAGGAAGGAAACGAGGCTAGCGTTTACGTCCGTTCAACAAACGATATCAGCAATATCCTCCGACCACCAATCAAGACCAACCCACAACATCAATGCGAATTACACGGTCGCAACACAGCAAGAATCAATAGTATTGAATCTTTCATCAACAGCTCTTACCTCAGTTCAACAATCATTATTGGAACGGGGTTTGTCCTTCGTACCTACTCCTCGTACTGATACTTTTTCTTTACAAGTGGCAATATATCGGTTTGTTCGTAATTTAAAATTACGTCTGTTTTTCGATTCCACACCTTCGACACCAGATTTTTCTATCATTGCCAATCCTTCGACATGGATTCCACGAGGACCGGAAGATCCTGGTATAAAGATTTTCTACCAATTGATATCAAAAGAAATTGAAGCACTCAACAACGGTTCTGATACAAAATCTGGTTCCTTTTTTAATTTAACTCGCATTGAAAAAAATGCAATTGAGGAATTACGTGCCAATAACAATGTAATAATAAAATCAGCCGACAAAGGTGGCAAAATTGTCCTTCAAGATCGAGACGTCTATGAAAATGAGATACTTCGACAATTGAACAACACCCGTTTTTATAAGGCTTTGGAACAAGACCCCACCAAAAAATTACAAGACACTATTACAAAATTGGTGGAAAGTGGTTCTAAGTCAGGGTTCCTGACAGCAAAAGAAGCCAAATTTCTGATTAAATTACATCCGCAGGTACCAGTGTTTTACACTGTACCAAAAATTCACAAGAACTTAGAACATCCGCCGGGTCGTCCGATAGTATCAGGATGTGGATCTTTATTAGAACCATTGTCAAGATTCATTGACAAATTTTTGGCACCTTTCATACCTCAAATGTCTACTTTTATTAGAGATTCATCCGATATGGTACAATTTTTGGAACATCTCACTATGGATACTTCTGATTTAAAATTAGCCACTTTGGATGTCGAGGCCCTCTACACGTCAATCCCTCAGGATGTCACAATACAAATAGCTGAGACTTATTTCGAACGACGACCACGGCCTCATCGTGTTCCCAGTCATTTTTTGTTACAACTATTGGAAATTGCATTAAAAGAAAACTTTTTTGCATTCAATCAACAGTTCTATCAGCAAATTCACGGCACAGCTATGGGTGCAACCATGGCTCCAGATCTAGCGAACCTGTACATGGACGCATTTGAAACACAATGGCTGACACATAATCCTTTTTCTAATCATGTAATCATATGGAAACGTTACATAGACGACGTCTTGGTCATATGGAAGGGTTCTCATGAACATTTTACATCATTTTTGAATTGGCTCAACACTCGGGACCTTCATATAAAATTCACATCTGAGATTAATGATTCTACAATTTCTTTTCTGGACATTCAAATTACACTTACCAGACAAGGGTTTATGACGTCAATTTTCAGAAAATCAGTATGCTCTAACACTTATCTTCATTTTCAAAGTGCTCACCCGAGGACATTCAAGACCAACTTACCCATCAGTCAATTCATTCGGCTGAGGAGATTGTGCACCACTACAGCGGACTATGAGGTTCATGCTAAACATCTCACTGAACGGTTTTTACATCGGGGTTATCCACGTACATGCATCCGGAGAGCATATTTGCGTGCGAAGTTTGCACATCGAGAGTGGCTATTTTTGCCCAATACCTCCTCAGAGAATTCGGCTCAAACCACTTGTATTTTACCATTTTCAGTACAAGCATATAAAATTCGAAGAGCCATCTATAACAACTGGCATGTGTTGCAACTACATGAGGCTTTTCAATCTCCCCCTCGGATAACTTTTTCAAGAGCACCCAATTTGAAAAACCTGCTGGTACGTTCAGATTTTACCATAAAGACAAATGACAATTATGTTACAGGTTCTCATCAACCATGCAATACTTGCTCAGTATGTCCAATGTCAATGTCAATAACAGAAAGTATTACCTTGAAAACAGGTTATAAAATCTATCTGAAACATGTCACATCTTGTACATCAATAATGGTAATTTACATGATTACTTGCCCATGTGATTTACAATACGTAGGAAAAACTAAACGTCTCTTAAAAACACGGATGATAGAGCATAGATCTAATATAAAAAACTCCCGCATCGAAGAACCATTGGTTGCACATTGCTTAGCACACAAACATTCATTTAATGATCTCAAATTTTGTGCCATCGATCATGTACCAGCGCATTGGCGCGGTGGTAACCGTGAGAGACAACTTTTAAAACTGGAACAACGGTGGATATACTGACTGGGGACAGAGAGTCCGGCAGGTTTAAATGCCGAGTTAGAATTGCACACTTTTTTAGGATAAAATGACCCAGGATTCAGTGCTTTCTTTTTCAATCTTCTGACAATTAATACGTCATCCTTTGACGTCACACTCATTGCATATTTATTAAGACGTAAACGCTAGCCTCATTTCCTTCCTGCGATGCAGAAGAATGGTTGAGACATCAGGTCCATTTTGAAATGGTAGCCTACGGCGGTCAGATAAGTACTATTTTCTATTTATCTAATTTAAAGCTGCTAAGACTGTCTCTTTAAATATTTATAGGCAAACACTCCTATGTTGATGATCGTCTACATGCCCCTGAGGAAGCTTTATCAAGCGAAACATCGGCCGTGTTGGGCGTTTTTTCACGTATTTCCTTGAGAGAGTGCTAGTCACCTCCTATCTTCATAATAATAATGGAGTGGAAAACATTATCAATGGAGTGAAAAATAATATCAATGAAGTGAAAGCTTATGTTTTAAAGAAAAAGAAAAAAAACCAACAATCAAAAAAATTTCAAAAATAATTAAAGAATTTTTGAGTGATGGTGAATGATTAGAAGTCCGGTTGGATTTGGGTTTGAATCACAACGTCAGGCTTGCTGACACCGTCACTGTAGGTAATAATTTGAATTGAAATTCAGTTTCCCTTATATGTTACAGGTAATTGAAATCTCCCATTATTACTGTACTGCCAAATTGGTTAGCTTCCCTGATCGCTCTTAGCATGTCATCATCTGTCTGATCATTTTGGCCAGGTGGATGGTAGTATACTCCTATCACTATACTCTTACCCAACACACATGGGAATTCTACCCATATAGATTCTACTGAGCATTTAGTCTCTTGTATGATCTTTATCCTATTGGACTCCCATACATAAAGTGCTGCACCCCCAACAAGTTGAACCTCCCTATCATTGCGATCTAATTTATATCCTGATATAGCACTGCCCCATTGGTTATCCTCCTTCCACCAGGTCTCTGATATACCAATTATGTCTATTTCATCATTCACTGCTATACATTCTAACGCTCCCATCTTCCTTCTTAGACTTCTAGCATTGGCATACAGACATTTCAAAGTGCAATTTTTGTTTGTATTAACAACCTGCTTTTCAGTTGATAGGGATTATTTGGAATCCTTTAGCTCAAGTGATTATTTATTTGTAGGCACATGGACTACTTTTGCTTTTATTGGAACCTCTCTGTATGGATGCCCTAACTCTCCTGTTTCATTAGTATCCTTCAAAGAAACATTCCTCCAAACCATGCACTGCTGAGTGACTGTCAGCTTTCCTCCTTGTTCTAGTTTAAAAGCTGCTCTCTCTCCTTTTTGAATGTTAGTGCCAACAGCCTGGTTCCACTCTGGTTAAAGTGGAGCCCGTCCTTTTGGAAAAGTCTCCCCCTTCCCTAAAAGACTGTCTAGTTCCTTTCAAAATGGAATCCCCCTTCCCTGCACCATCGCATTAAGACTCTGGAGTTCTGCTTGCCTCTGGGGACCTGCACGTGGAACTGGGAGCGTTTCAGAGAATGCCACCCTGGAGGTTCTAGACTTTAGTTTTCTATCTTAAATCCTAAATTTGGCTTCCAGAACCTCCCTCCCACATTTCCCTATGTTGTTGGTGCCCATATGTACCACAATAGCTGGCTCCTCCCTAGCACTGTCTATAATCCTATCTAGGTGACGCATGAGGTCCACCATCTTCACACCAGGCAGGTAAGTTTCCAGTCAGTCATGTCCACCAGCCACCCAGCTATCTACATTTCTAATAATTGAATAACTATGATGGCCGACCTAACCCTTCCTTCCTGGCAGTAGGTCTGGGAGACTTGTCCTCAGTGAGAGAGATCCTGAAGCTCTTGAGCTGTGAGACAAGCCAACGGATAAGTTGGCTTGTCTCAATTCTTCCAAAAGACAACCATGGTTTACCCTAGAGCTAAGAAAGCTTAAACTACTGCTAAGACAAAATGAGGCCAAATGGCGTAAAAACCCATGCACCATCACCCTATCTACCTATAAATCAACTCTTCACCAATATAAATCCAATACATTAAGATCCAAGAGGAACTACTACGCATCCAAGATCCACCATCTAATCTTCGACGCTAAAGCCCTCTTTAGCTACGTCTCTAACCTCACACAAATAAACCCATCAGAAATCGCTCTCAACCAAGCCAAATCTAAAGCGGAAGAACTAGCGCTATTTTTCAATAACAAAATAAGCAAACTACTAACTCAGCTGCCCCATAACATCACATCTACTTCAACACCACCTCAGACCGCCTTCAAAAATACCCGCTTAGAAGAACTAGAACTCACCTCTTCCATTGAGATCCAAGGTATACTACGGAAAATGAAACCATCTTCTCACCCTTCGGATCACATCCCCTCGAAATTGCTTCTATCAATTCCTGACTCCATCGCCAAATCCCTGTCAGACATCATAAATTGCTCAATAACACAAGGATCTTACCCAGATGACCTAAAATTGGCCTCTCTCAAACCACTACTCAAGAAACCTAATCTAGATCCTAATGACCCAAACAACTACAGACCGATCGCCAACCTCCCCTTCATAGCCAAGATTACGGAGAAATTGGTGAACACCCGACTCTCAAACTACATTGAAGAAAATAACCTCCTATCCCCATCACAATACGGATTCCACAAAACACTAAGCACGGAGTCCCTCCTCATCTCCTTAACAGATTACCTCATCCTGGGCCTCGATAAAGGTCAAGCCTTCTTATTGATCCTACTGGACCTTTCTTCAGCCTTTGACACCGTCAATCATTCCCTACTCATTAACCAGTTAACCGCCATAGGCATCTCAGGCACAGCACTCTCCTGGTTCATATCCTTTCTCAGCAACAGAGGATACAAGGTCAAGATCCAGAACAAAGAATCCTCTCTACACCCGTCGTCAGTAGGAGTCCCACAAGGGTCCTCCCTGTCTCCTACTTTATTTAACATTTACCTTATACCATTATGCCAACTACTCACAGACCTCAACCTCAAACACTTCCTTTATGCGGACGATATCCAGGTCCTGATACCCATTAAGGATTCCTTCGCAAAAACTCTGGCTTACTGGGATACATGCCTTCAAAAAATTAAACTCCTCCTCACCAGCCTAAACCTGGTATTAAATTCCTGCAAAACTGAACTACTGCTCATCGCCTCAGAGAACAACCCCATTACCTCTGCACAGCAAGCCACGCCAACAATCACACAAGTGAGAGACCTAGGAGTCCTAGTTGATAATCGCCTGAATTTCAAAGCCACTATTAACAAAACCACCAAAGACTGTTTCTATCAATTACAAGTTCTGAAAAGAATTAGACCTCTTTTCTATGCCCAAGATTTCAGAACCATTCTGCAAGCAATCATTTTTTCAAAATTAGACTATTGTAACACCATCCTACTTGGCCTTCCCGCTTCATACACCAAACCGCTTCAGATGGTGCAAAATGCAGCTGCACGAATTCTGACAAATACCAGGAGAAGGGACCACATAACCCCTATTCTAAAGAACCTCCATTGGCTACCGATACACTTTAGAATAACATACAAGGCCATTCTCACCACATACAAAAACATCCACCAACTGGCTCCCATTGACCTACAGATCCCTCTCCGACTACACAATTCGTCAAGACCGACAAGAGATGCATACAAGGGTTCACTACAGGTTCCACTGCCCAAATCTACCAGACACAGCACACTAAGAGACCGAGCTTTCTCTACAGCCATCCCACCGTTATGGAACTCCATACCCTCAAATCTTAGAATAGAACCATGCATCTCAACCTTCAAAAAAAGACTAAAGACCTGGATATTCATACAAGCCTTCCCAGACGTCAATTGATCTAATACTTACAAGCCACCCCTAATCTCCATCTACACTATGGTCGACCTTATCTCCTATCGTTTACTTGTGTAAATTAATAACCTGTCCTTTCTCTTCCTCTAAGCCAAGTTCTTATCACCTTGTTATATGTAACTGCCTTTTCAGCACTTTGTTATTGTTATGTTTACTTTGCACCCCTGTTTTATGTGAACCAGCATGATGTGACTGCTGTCTCGAATGCCGGTATATAAAAAATCTAAATAAATAAATAAAAATAAGTCACAGAGAGAGAAAGTGATAGCAGGACCCATGGGTGCTTGCCATAAACATGGAATGGGGAAGAGCCAGTGGCACTACTGACATGATTGTTGTGTGAGAACACAGCCCAGGTTAGCAGAACAGCCAATCGTCTAGTCTTTCATTTAAGTATAGGCGAAAAAAGGTCTTGAAGACCTGGTTAATCCTCTCTGTGGTGAGATCTAGGGTAATGCCAAATTTTTTACAAAGACCCTTCCAGTATCGGGCTGTGAACTGAACACCTATGTCTGTCAGTGTTGTGTCCGTCGGTACCCGATGCCCTCTCTCCGCCCTCCTTACCTCTTTGGCGCCTCCCTCTTCGTTCTTGGGAAGATTGGCTGCTGCGGCGTTGTTCTGCCGAAGTCCTCCAGGGTCCACGGACGGCTAGACGCTGCAAACCACCATGTTTCCTGGAGCCCTAGGGGCGCGCACGCGGCGCAGCCCAGACTGAAGTACCGGCGATGGCGCAAACCTCGGGCGCGTCCCCCGAAAATGATGTCACCCGCAACAGATATATAAGGTCTTAGAATTTGCTAACACATCGAGTTAGCAAGGGTTACTCTACCTAAGTTACTCTGCCTCCTCGGACTTACTAGGGGTACCTGCTACTCGGGGGCCTCGCTCTCTCCTTTGTTTTTCAGGTGACAGTCTGGAACCGGTACTTGCTTCTCGAGGGCCCTCGTTCCCAGACTTACTCTGTACTCTCTTCTGCCTGGAAGTCATCACTGCCAACTACATCAGTGAGTTACCATCGCTCTCTCAGAGCTCGCTCCTCGAGGGCCTATATTCCAGCTCCTGGGCTTCTATGAGACATTGTGTGAGTGTTACCATCTGGTTCAGTACATGAACTCTGCATACTCTGCCTACTCACTATATTCAGTTTCTCTACAGCTCAGCCTCCAGGGATCGCTGTTCCAGTATCTGAGGGACTACAGCCCAGCCAGGCATTCCAGCTCACCACTGCCACCCCTGGTGGTTCAGTATATTGTCTAAAAAAAGAACTAGTGTGTGTCTGTCTCCATACTCTGAGCCTGACCGGTGGTCCCTCTCGGGATCTTCCCCCCGGGGGCGTGGTCATCTGCCACCGGTCCAAGGATCCACCCACTACTCTCCTAAATAACATCAGATTGCTAATTCCCAAGCAGACTTATCTCCGAACTGAAGAATCAGAATGTGAGCGGGAAGTCCATAAAATCAGAACACATGTTTGATGATAAGATGGGCTAACTCAGGAGCAGAAGGCAAGCCTGGGAGAGGAACGAAATATGCCATCTTAGAAAATCTATCGACCACAACCCATATCGTGGTGTAGCCAAGTGAGAGAGGTAAGCCTGTGATAAAATCAGTGGGCAAATGGGTCCAGGGTTCCTTGGGGGATGGCATCAGTTGTAACAGCCCCCAAGATCAGGCATGAGGAGTTTTATGTTTTTTATGTTGCGCGAAAACAGGGCAAGATTCCACATAGTTCTTCACATTTGTTTTTACCTGTGGCTATCAGACGTGGCACTGAAGGAGTTCAAGAGTATGGATTACTCCAGGATGCCCTGCCAGGTGAGAGACGTGAGCCCATCATAACACTTTCTCCTGGAGATGCTTGGGTACTACCGTATTTCCCCAGAGGTATTACTGTAGAAGTGGCAACAATGACTTTGGCAGGGTCAATGATGTGTGGTGGTGCCTCTGTTATGTCCTCTGTCTAGAATGAGTGGAAGAGGGCATCTGCTCTCTGATTATTGGCTGCTGGATAGTAACATAGCTCAAAATCAAATTGACTGAATAGGAGGGTCCATTGAGCCTGTTTAGGATTAAGATGATGTGTTTGTTGAAGGTATTTCAGGTTCTTGTGGTCAGTGAAGATCATGGTCCTGTGTTTGGCCCCTTGTAGGAGAATCTGCCATTCTTCTAGTGCCAGTTTCACTGCAAGGAGTTCATGATCCCCTTTTGCTCGAGAGAACTTTCTGGAGAAGAAAGAACATGGCAGGAGAGTCCTTTGGTCACTGTATTGACTGACTGAGGAGAGCCCCTACCCCAAGGATAGAGGCATCTACCTCCAGAACAAAGGGATGATCTGGATCTGGGTGCTGTAGGCAAGGTCCATAAGAGAAGGCTTGCTTGAGAGCCTGGAAGGTGTCAATGGCTTCACAGTCAACCAACACTGAGTATCTGCACCCTTCCTGGTCAAAGTTGGTGAAAGGTGCTGTGAGTTGAATATCCAGGAACGAATTGGCAGTAGTAGCTGGCAAACCCTAGAAAGTGCTGTAGAACTTGAAGGCCAACTATCTGGAGCCAGTCTAAGATGGCTTTCTGTTTAGCAGGATGTAGCCCAAAAAAGGAAGCTGTTCTTGCTCAAAGAGACATTTCTTAAGTTTAGCATACAGGTAATGGTCTTGTAGCCAGTATAACACCCGTTTAACATGTTCTCAGTGCAGTGTCAGGGATTGAAAGTAAATGAATGTGTCATCAAGGTAGACTACTTCGTGGGCATACAAGAGGTCTTGGAAATACTCTGGGGCATTGCAGATTCTAAAGGGCATGATGAGATTCTGATAATGTCTGTCTTGCTTACTGACAGGTCGATACTGTAACGTGCGGTTGAAGATTTCCCGTCTGTAACGTGCTGGGAGCGCACAATTCGGACGCGTAAGGCGATCCAGCGTCCTTAGCACTTCTTAAAACAGACGCATAACCCTTTCCGCACGCAGCATGTATATGATATGTAAATGAACGAATTAGCTGTATAATGAAGGAATTAGCTATTCCCCTCTGATACTGTGACGCGCGCTCAGATTATCTCCTTTGTAACCCGCTATTTTGCCGCGTCCTTAACCTGTTAGTTTACCACTTACCCTCTACTTGGTGTTAGTGTGGTGTTCGAAAATTAAAACAGGAATAAAGTGTAAAAAATGGAGGTAAAACCAAAGGGAGTAAAGTGTAAAAAACATTGCAGCGTAAGTTGTTTATATATATGTATAAATACCTGTCACTTTCCTGTCACTTTCCGAATCCCCCAGGCGTGCGGTCATCGAGGCGGCGGTGGGAGCCGGGCGGATGGGCGCCCGTTCATCCAGGCGGCGGCGGCGGGAGCCGGCAAGCAGGTGGGCGCGCGTTGGATCCAGGCGGCGGTGGGAGCCGGCGGGCGGGTGTTCGATCCAGGCCGCGGCCGGGTGGGCGTGCATTCATCCAGGCAGAGGGAGCCGGCGGCGAAAGCGGCCTCCAGCTCCCTCTGCCTGGATGAATGCACGGCCCCCGCCGGCAGTGAATGAATGCCCGTGCGATTTCGGCGCTCAAGGCGGCCGGATGGGCGTGCATTCATCCAGGCAGAGGGAGGCAGCGGCGAAAGCGGCCTCCAGCTCCCTCTGCCTGGATGAATGCACGGCCCCCGCCGGCAGTGAATGAATGCCCGTGCGATTTCGGCGCTCAAGGCAGTCACATGCCGTGACGTCAAGCGTCGTGACGTCACGCCTTGAGCACTGAAATCGCACGGGCATTCATTCATTGCCGGCGGGGGCCGTGCATTCATCCAGGCAGAGGGAGCCGGAGGCCGCTTTCGCCGCCGGCCCCCTCTGCCTGGATGAATGCACGCCCACCCGGCCGCCTTGAGCGCCGAAATTGGGAGGAGAGGAGCAGGGAGAAGGGACTACCGTAGCAGGCCCGAGCCTTGCTACTTTTTCGGTTTTTGGTTTTTTTTTGCTTCGGGAGGAGGGGACAGGACTGGGGCTGCACCGGATACCGGACGGGGCCAGGGCAGGTGAGCGGGGGCTGGGGGAAAGTTTGCCGAGCATCGGGGAACATAACTGTCCACTTCCTGGTACCTGTCATTTCAAATGTCAGATACCAGCGCAGCCGTGAAGCGTTAGGCCCGCGAACCCAGGATACTGTATAGGCGCTCTATACAGTAAAATGGGTTGCGCGGGCCTAACGCTTGCCTAAGGCTTTGCAGCCGCGGCATGCATTTGCATGCAATTTGAAGAGAGTATCGAGCGGTAGGTGAAGAGAACTGTGCGTGCAGGGCACGAGGGTGCGCCTGACACTGCCGCACTGTTTCTACCGCGGCCTTAGAGTATCGATCTGTGAATGTGGTTTTCCACTCGTCTCCCCCCATGATGCAAATCAGATTGTATGCTCCCTGTAGATATAATTTGGTAAAGATCTTGGCCCCTTGCAGGCTGTTAGGATTTCACCTGCTATTCAGCCTCATCCTGCCCAGCTGCTTCCTGCAATGGTGCCTCCCTACCAGTGGGGGCCTCTGATGAGCTCTGCTTCTAGCCACCGGGGCCAGTTCCTCAATGACTACCTGACTCAGCCCATGTTGCAGCCTCTGCTCCAACAGGAGCCCTCAATGAGCTTAGCCCCCAGCCTTGCTAAACTCCTTCTCACTGCCTGCACCACACCCAAGCTCCAGGCCTAAGTAATCCAGCCTCGCCAATGTAATCTTACCTTATCATGGATTCACTTTTGGCTCTCTGACCTGGCTGCTGTTTCCCTGCCTTATGCCTTGTGGCTTTTGGGCCTTCTTACCTTGCCTTATGGCCTTTGGGCTTTCTTGCTCCTTGTCTTGCGGCCTTTGGGCCTTCTTGCTCCATGCATATTTGCAGAACTTATATGATCTGTCAAGACACACTGTTTTGCCAGGGCCTCTTGAAAAGAAAGAAGTCTTTTCTCCATAACACAGAGAAAACAGAAGACAATGCTAGGCCTGTGTGTGAATGTAAAACAGACCATCAAAGACCTTCAGAACTGCTTAGGTTTATAGATGCCAACCAAACTATTCTATCCTCAGTAAATGATTTATCAGTGAAGGTACAGACACAGATCTCTGCTCAGTGTTTGACAGATGAACCTTTGGGGGGGTGGCAGGTGCACCAAGCTGTCCGAAGTGGTAATATAGAACCAATCGTACTCCTAATCGTGCATTTACTTTATTATGCAAGTAGAGACCCCTTGGGACTCCACTAGATGGCCCAGCTCGCAGCCCATAGTTAACCAGCTTAGAAGGACATACCATTCTCAACAGTACTTTCCAAGAGGCTTGCTGGAATGGAGAGCCCCTAGTTAACAAGGGGGGCTAAGAGATAGGCGAGTGTGGCAGTATGGAGTATTTTTTGAGAGAGTAAGGAGTGTTTGGTGTGCTCTCCCAGTTTTAGATCCCAGCCTAGAGCAGGAAGGTGAGAGGCACTGCCTTGGTCAGCTCCTTGTACAGGGCTGGAAGGAAGGGTGAGAGAGGAAGAATTTTTCCTGAGTTTGAGTCTTTTTTTCCTGTAAGCCCTGTGACTTTCTGGAAGGTTGTATCCCCTGCCCAGGAGGGAGCTGGCTGTTTTTCTGCAATCCTTCCTTATCCCAGAGCTGGAAAGCTATAAGAAATGTTCCAGCAAGTGTCTTTCCTCCAGGAAGGTCTGCCTGGAGAAAACAACATCTGGAGACCACCAAAGAAGTTTCCACCCCGGGAACACAGGACATGGAACTGGGAATAAAACTAAACTTCATGTACTGTGGGGAAAGGGGACATCTACACATAAGACCCCCCAGCCACTTTGGAAAACTTATCAATACACTTCAAGGAGGATAAGACAGTCTCAAGATTCTATACCTTTTTAGCGGTAGAGAGACCATTTACCTATACTCTTGGACAGCAGGGACTCCTGTATATATCTGAACAATTTATTATTTATGCACCCTAATGATCTGGCTATGAATCACAGTAAACGTTTATTTGAATGCCCATCCAATTTGTCCAGCCTGGTTTATTAGTGTTCCTACTCTGAAGAATGATATGCATGTACACAGAAGTGGTTCCATTCTAGCCATGGGCCTTGAAGTACAATCTTCTCCCCAAGAGACAAGAACCCACAAACCCCAGGCAGAAATGTCTGTGAGAGTAAACACTTTAGAGCCAGCCCTGGGTTGAACAGTTTTGTTTTTTTTATGGGCCCCTTAGGATTCAGCATATCCATGAAAAAGGGGTTACATGCATTATCTCACTGAAAAATGCATATCACAGCCCTTAAAATAGCAGGGAGAAAAGCACAGATGTCAGCGACCATCCAGAAGAAGAAAGACCCTCCTTAACATGCCGTGCCCCCTCCCTGCACTAGGGCTGAGAAGACTGAGGCAGAACAAAAGAGCCCAGCAGTACTGTACTCTCGCTTCTCATTCATCCATTTTGGCAGAAGGGTTAAATTCTGTTATTCTCAAGTGATGAAATGAGTCCCATTTTAGCTAGGCACACTTTAAGAGACCTGCAGACAACTGAGATGACCAGAGCGCGAGACCCAGCAGCAGAGATTCCCTGGGACCAGCCCATCGCTTGAATTTGCAGCAATAATGAGAAAAGGGGTTCAACTGCCATTTCTGGTCAGTGGATTAGTATGCTAGGCTCCTTTAGCATCTTTCATGCATGGCCAGGCTAAGGTGATATGATTGTCATGCTAATTCTCTAATATTTGCTAACTTCTTGTTGCGATCGGCGGTGGCCAAACCCCTAGACCAGCCGCACTTACCGGCAGCGACAGCCGCGGCAGGGAACCGGCAAACCGACCCCTGCATCGTGGCTGCTTCAAGGCTCCTCAGGCTGCCACCGGCAGCAGCAGATGCAGGGCTCCTCGGTGCTCCCTGCGCTGCCATCGACAGCAGAAACAGCAGGAGGCTGGCAGCACTCCTCCTGCAGGGATGGCCTCTGTTGGACGCAGGCACTTGGCTCTTCCCCACAGTTATAGGAGCCACAGCAGGAAGTCATTCTAAGCTCCCAGGAACCACTTCCTGTCCAGGACTATTTAAGGAGGCCTTTGAGGTTGCCTTGCAATAGGTCCAAGTTTGGTGTGTCTTCTGCCTCGCTTGCCTGCCTTTGATTCTGCTTCGGATATTGGACTTTGCCTTGCCTGCAGCCTGCCTTCAACCCTAGACTGTCTTGAACTCTTCCATACTGCCTAGCCACAGCTCCGCTGGCACGACCTCATCACCTGGTTACTGTCCCTGAGGTCCATCTCCCACCAATGAGGAACTGTGGTAAGCCCTTTAAACATCTTATTGTTGCAGCCCAAGGGTTCACCGATTCATTGAATCGTAACAGATTGCAAGGCCATGGACCCAATGGACCTCTCCGGTCTGCAGGCTATTCCAGGCCTAGCTTTAAGAATACAGCAGCAGCAGCAATGCCTAGACTCCCTGACGGCATCCCTACAACGTCTGAATTCCCGGTTAGATGCCTCTGAAATTCCCAGTGGACCACCAGCCGTTCCAACACCCAGTGCCTCTCCCATTCAATTACCAGCCCCTCCCTGGAATGCAGTGATCCAGGACAATGTTGAGGTTTTCTCAATCAGTGTTCAATGTACTTTTCGCTGCAACCAGCGCAGTTTCCTTTGGATACAGTAAAGACCACCTTCATACTTTCATTGTTAGATGGCAAGGCTCAGGCCTGGGCATCCCCACTATGGGAGAGGGGAGATCTAATGGGCCTCCCCGAACGCCTCCACCAGCGAGGGAGCCTAACAAACCGACCCCCCCTCGAAATCGCCTGCAACCAGCAGCACAGGCCTCAGAAAGGCCTCCTTTCAGCAGCACCACCCATCTTGAAGCGAAGCCAAAACCTGACAAGCGAAGCCAGCCCCCTGACATCAGAGGAGGGGCCGGGTGAGTGGTGTTTAAATTTAAACTCACCCCAGGCGCCGCGCACCGAATGATCGCATCCAAAGGAGCAGGCCCCTTTGCGCAGCCCATTCATCGCAGCCCTCAAAGACACCCCCTTCCTAAACCTTGCCTTCTCCACCCACTCCTCCCAAATACTAAATAAAAAAAAACAAAACTGCATCACTAACAACTGCCTTTAAAAAGCAAGCTATACTCTCATATTGCTATCTCAATCAACTTTCAGTTCAAAATCTCAAAAAGATATGAAGATGAACAACAAGATATCATCTCCAAACAATCAACCTACATCCTCTAAGAAACATTCATCCTTGAAACCTCCACACAAACTAAATCAACCAATAAACTACAAAAACAACACATATATCCAACTCTCAAACTATATGCTTCTCTCATTCATACTCATCAATACTCATTCTATAATTAAAAAAATCCCTCTATTCAATGACCTACTCAGTGACCACGAACCAGATTTCATTGCAATTACGGAAACCTGGCTCAAAAACACGGACTCCGTTCTAATAAACCAACTATCCAATCAAGATTACAACACCTCTTCAATCCCCAGAAAAAATAAAAAAGGAGGTGGCTTAATGCTTATATCTAAAAAAAAAGCCTGCAACTAACACTTCGCCCATCTAACATTCCTCCACCATTTGAAATTGCTTAATTTGATTCACCAGAACTTCAAATATGCCTCATTTACTGTCCTCCAGGAGCACTCGATAAAACCTGCTCACCTCTAATTGAATATATTATGAACAACATCTCCCTCAACAAACCCATAATCATACTTGGTGAGTTCAACATAAATTTCAACTTACCAACTCACTCAAAAACCTGCCAAACTATCATTGATGCACTCTCAACTCTATATCTAGAACAAATAATCCAATCTCCAACTCATAAAGCAGGCCACACAATTGACCTCATTTTTGTCAACACTGAAATCTGGAAATCATTCTCTACCCACACCACAGAGATACCCTGGTCCGACCACCATCTAATCCAAGCTAACTTACATACCCTCAATATTAAATCTCCTCAAATCACCCCAAACAAAATATCCTACCGTCTACCATTCAACATAGAACTTTTACAAAAAACTCTTCAAGCCGAATTAAACAACATCAATATATCTAACTCCGAAAACGCTACCTCATCATGGCTAAACATCACAATTCAAGTTGTAGACAACATCAATCCCATTATTACAAAGACTAAACAACAACCTAAACACAACAACCAATGGTATAACGAAAATATCAGAACTGCCAAACACATACTCAGAAAAAAAGAAAGAGAATGGAGAAAAAACAAAAATACTACCACACTAAATAATTATCGGAACAACTTAGCTCAATATAAAAATATCATTAACAATGTGAAAAAGGAATTCTTCTCCAACAAAATCTCCAAATTTCATCATAACCCCAGAATGTTATTCGCAATAGTTCAGAAACTTACCAAAACCACCCAAGAGAGTCTTCATGCACCAAACATGGAAGTAATGACTTTGCTGATTTCTTCAACAACAAAATATCTCATCTAATTCAATTCAACATAACCAACAACAACCAGAACACCAAACTTAACAACAAGATAACCTCATCATGGTCAAACTTTGACCCTGCCTCCACCATTGAAATTCAATCTATAATAAATAAAATGAACCCCGCCAGCCATCCATTAGACAACATCCCAATAACAACCCTCAAATCAATTGAACCTACCATATCAAAAACCATCACCAAAATTGTCAATTTATCACTGACCCAAATGCCTCAAATCTGCTGTCATCAAACCAATCCTTAAAAAGAACAACCTAGATCCGGAAATCCTTTCCAACTACCGTCCCATATCAAACCTTTCCTTCATAGCCAAAACCATTGAAAAAGTCATACACACTCAACTAGATGACTATCTGGAGACAAACAGCATCCTACCTCCATCCCAATATGGTTTTAAAAAAAACCTAAACACAGAATCTCTCCTCATCTCTCTAAATGACATTATTATAAGAGGCTTTGACAAAGGTGAAAAATACTTGCTCATTCTTCTTGATCTTTCAGCCACCTTCAACACAGTGAACCACAATATACTATTGGAGCGACTATCCCAAATTGGTTTAACTGGCAATACCTTACGTTGGTTTTCTTCCTATTTATCTGATCGAACATACCAAGTATTAATCAACAACAACCTATCAAAAATAATCAACCTCAACACCGGAGTCCCTCAAGGATCAGCTTTATCAGCCACCCTTTTCAACATATACCTTCTCTCCATTTGCCAACTACTAAAAGAATATGAAATCACACACTTCCTCTACGCTGATGACATTCAGCTCCTCATTCCCATACAAAATTCGATTGAAGACACCTACAAGAAAACCTCAGAACTACTTATCTTAATCAAACATCTCCTAAATTCCCTGAAACTCATAATCAACTTTGACAAAACTGAAATAATACTCATGGATAAAAAACCCAATCCAACTCCACCACCCCTGACAATACTTGACAAACCAGGACCACACCAGGAACCTCGGAGTTATCATTAATAAAGAACTTTCTTTCAAGAACCACATAGCAAATAAAACTAAAGAAGGATACCACAGACTCCTAACCCTAAGACACCTGAAACCATTTCTCAACCCCTATGATTTCAGAACTGTACTTCAACTTCTTATCTTCTCCACCTTCGACTATTGCAACTCCTTACTAATTGGAATACCTTTTTCATCCCTCAAACCACTCCAAATACTGCAGAACTCAGCTGCCAGAGTCCTAACTGGAACAAAAAGAAACGAACACATAACACCAATATTGACCTCACTTCACTGGCTCCCTATTACTGCACGTATTGTTTGCAAATCAATGACCATAATCCACAAAATTCTAAACAATGATCACCAAGGTCTTAACACCCTAAACATAATCCCTCAAAATCCTACAAGAAACCTACGCTTTAATAACTCAGGCTACCTAAACATTCCCCCTATCAAAGATGCACATCTGGCAACCACAAGAGAAAGAGCCTTTTCAATTGCTTCACCTAAACTTTGGAACATCCTACCTAAATTCCTGAGAACCCAACACGACCTAATAATATTCAAAAAGGACCTAAAAACACTAATGTTCCGCAAATTCTACACTGACCCTCAGACGTCTGATCATTCCAACTCTCAACTGAGCTCTCATTTATAAACCTCTTAATACATTCTCTTCACCCTGAACTGCATTCCCTCCTCTTCCAACCTAATAATGCTCTCTGGACTTGATATGCTTATTTCTGATATTGTTCAAATTGTTTTTTTTATTGTTGCACAACTGCTAAGAAAATGAATAATGTTCACATTGTTTTTTCTGTTACACAACTGCTAAGAAAAATGTATATTTTTGTAAACCGTTATGATGGCTCTACCGAATGACGGTATATAAAACTCAACAAATAAATAAATACATTTAACAGGGGGTGTAAAATTAAAATAAACTAAACAACTGTAACAAGTGAAGAGAAACTCTGAAGTTACAATAAAATAAGGATGTTCAAAACTGGGTAAAGAAGGAAAGTCTAAAGGAATTTAACAGACAGAGCAATTATTTACAATGTTCTAAGCGTGTCTGACTGTGGTTGACGTTGAATTGAGATTCAGTTGGGGTCTGGAAAGGCTTGTTTAAACAACCACGTCTTACGCTTTTTTCTGAATGTTAGGAGGCACGGTTCTTCACGAAGATCCGGCGGAATGGAGTTCCATAGGGATGGTCCTGCTGTAGAGAAAGCCCGGTCTCTAAATGTTATATGTTGAGAGGTTTTGGTATGGGGAACATGTAGTGATTCTCTGTAAGCTTCTCTAATGGGTCTGGAGGAGGTATGTTTTCTGAATGGGATTTGTAGGTTGAGTGGAGCATGGTGATGGATGGCTTTATAAATAGTGGTAATGGACTTATGAATGGTTCTGAAGTGAATTGGCAGCCAGTGTAGGTCTTTGAGGATGGGAGAAATGTGGTCTCTTCTCCTCGTGTTTGTCAGTATTCTGGCTGCCGCGTTTTGGACCATCTGAAGAGGTTTGGTGTGTGATGTGGGGAGACCTAATAAGATAGAGTTACAGTAGTTATCTTAGAGAAGATTATGGCTTGCAGAACCATTCTGTAATCTTGAAAGTGAAGGAGTGGTTTTATTCTTTTCAGGACATGTAGTTTATGAAAACAGTCCTTAGTTATTTGGTTGATAAATGATTTTAGATTTAGACGATTATCGATAATAACTCCTAAATCTCTAGCTTGGGTGATGTGAAGGTTGGCTGGTGGATTCGTAGTAATATTACTATTTTCCAGGGAGATGAGAAGGAGTTCACTCTTAGAAGAATTTAGTATTAAGTTTAAGCTGGTGAGGAGGCAGTTGATTTCTTGAAGGCAGTTTTCCCAAAATTCAAGTGTTTTAGTGATGGATTCTTTAAGGGGGATCACGATCTGGACATCGTCGGCGTATAAGAAGTGTTTTAGGTTCAGTTTGGTTAACAGCTTGCATAGTGGAAGGTAAATGTTGAAGAGCATGGGGGATAGGGAAGAACCCTGGGGAACTCCTAGGGAGGAGTGTTGATGGTGTGATTCTTTATTGTAAATTTTAACCTTGTAGCCTCAGTTATCAAGGGATGTTTTGAACCAGGCCAATGCAGTTCCTGTTATTCCGATGTTTGACAGTTGGTTTAGGAGGATGGTGTGGTTAACAGTGTCAAATGCTGCCGAGAGGTTCAGGAGAATCAGTAGGAATGAGTGACCTTTATCGAGGCCCATGATGAGGTGGTCTGTCAGGGATATGAGTAGGGATTCTGTGCTTAATGCTTTTCGGAATCCATATTGGGTAGGGAACAGAATTTTGTGGTCTTCGATGTAATCAGATAGTTGTGTATTGACTAATTTTTCCATGACCTTAGTTATAAAAGGAAGGTTGGAGATCGGGCGGAAGCTATTGGGATCTTTGGGATCCAGATTTGGTTTCTTTAGGAGTGGTTTGATGGAGGCCAGTTTAAGATAGTCTGGATAGAATACCTGGGATAAAGAACAGTTAATGATGTCAGCCAGTGATTTGGAGATGATGTCGGGGATTAGTAGGAGCAGTTTAGTAGGGATTCGGTCGAAGGGGTGTGAGGAAGGTTTCATTTTCTTCAAAACTGCTTGGATCTCTGAGGCTGTGATGGGTTCAAAAGATTTGAGAAATATGTCTTTGTTAGTGTGGTGATATGCACTAGAAGGCGAGGTGGTGTTGGAGGGAAGCTGTGCTAGGAGGTTAGTGACTTTATTTCGGAAGAAGAGGGCCAACTCTTCTGCTTTTGATTGAGCTTGGTTGAGTGGAATGTCTGGAGCGTTGATTTGTGTTAAATTGGATACGTATACAAAAAGGGCTTTAGCATCGAAGATGAGGTCATGGATCTTATGAGCACAGAAGTGGATGCCTCCTCAACTGCTGTTGGGACTGTCTTGGGTCAAATTTCTACTAAGGGGGTTTTCCACCCTTGTTCCTATTTTTCTCACAAATTCTCTGCTGCTGAAAAAGGATATGATATCGGGGATAAGGAGCTCCTGACCATAAAACTGGCTTTTGAGGCTTGGCGACAATGGTTGAAGGGAGCACAACATACCATTATGGTCTATACCGACCATAAGAATCTAGAACATCTTCGTCAAGCCCAACGTCTAAATACCTGTCAAGCGTGCTGGTCCTTATTTTTTAACCGTTTTGATTTCCTGGTAAAGTACAGACCAGCCGCCAAAAATATCAGAGCAGACGCCCTTCTCTCACGCTTCTGAGGCCAAAGATTATCCAGACCCTCCGGGCTTCATTATTGATCTGGCACGCATCCTGGTGGCCACTACTCATATAGTTTCCCCGGGGAAAACTGTCATTCCAACCCAGTAACTACACTTGTTGGAATGGGCCCATGATTCTAAAGTGGCTGGACATCCAGGTCGAGCTCGAACCCTCTCGCTCCTTCAAAGATAGTGGTGGCCTGGTATATCAATGGTATACCCTGGTATATCAATGGTGGCCATTGATATACCAGGATGTGAGAGCCTATGTGGACTCGTATCCAACCTGCGTCCGGCAGAAAACTCTGGTAGGACATCCTTGGGGCTTGTTAGGGCCTCTACCTGCACCCAAGGAACCCTGGACTCATATTGCTACAGATTTTGTGGTAGATTTACCTACTTCCAATGGGAATCGAGTGATTTGGATGGTCATTGACCGTTTTTCTAAAATGGTCCACTTTATCGCTCTCCAGCACTACCCTCCTCTCCAGAACTGGCCAAGCTGTTCACAACACACATTTTTCGATTACATGGATTACCTCGTCATATTGTTTCAGACCGTGGAACCCAGTTCACGGCTAAATATTGGCAGTCTTTGTGCAGTAAATTTGGGGTTAAATTGGATTTTACCACAGACTACCACCCCCAAGCCAATGGACAAACTGAATGAACTAACCGCACATTAAAGACCTTTTTAAGAGCCTTTGTGAACAAACGTCAGGATGATTGGGCCGACCTTCTCTCATGGGCAGAATTCTCCCATAATAGTCATAGCAACGCTGCTATGGGATCCTCGCCCTTTCTCTGTGTTTATGGGAAACAACTGCTAACTCCTCTTCCGCTACCTTTATCCGTTCCTTCCCCGGCTGCTCAGATGACAGCACAGGATCTCCATGCATTATGGACTCAGACTGAAGCCATGATCTGCCAGGCTGCTCAAAGAACAAAGAATACCATAGATTACATCGACGGCCAGCACCTCAACTTAAGGCTGGAGAAAAAGTTTGGCTTAGCACTCGCAACTTACCATTATGGGTGCCTTCCATGAGGTCAGCCCCACGTTACGTGGGTCCATTTCCAATTCTGAGACAGGTCACTCCTGTCACTTATCAACTGCGTCTTCCTCCATCATTTAAAATCCATAACGTTTTCCATGTTTCCCTTTTGAAACCGGTGATCCTATCATGGCCTACTCGTAAGCTGCCTGCTCCCCAGGAAATATCCACAGAGGAAGAAGAGACATACCAAGTAAGAGAGATCTTGAATGTTCGCTGTCAAAAGAGGCATTGGGAGTACCTCATAGCCTGGGAAGGGTATGGCCCAGAGGAAAATTCGTGGGAACCTATGAAGAATATATTGGACAAAAAAATCCTTGTGGATTTTCATACCGCTCATCCGGGAAAGCCTAGTCCTCCAGGAAGGGGTCTTAGAGAAGAGGGTACTGTTGCGATCGGCAGTGGCCGATCCCCTAGACCAGCCGCATGTACCAGCAGCGACAGCCACAGCAGGGAACCGGCAAACCTGCCCCTGCATCGCGGCTGCTTCAAGGCTCCTCAGGCTGCCATCAACAGCGGCAGAAGCAGGGCTCCTCGGCGCTCCCCGTGTTGCCATCATAGACAGCAGAAACAGCAGGAGGCTGGCAGCACTGCTCCTGTAGGGACGGCCTCTGTCGGACACAGGTGCTTGGCTCCTCCCCCCAGTTATAGGAGCCATGGCAGGAAGTCATTCTAAGCTCCCAGGAACCACTTCCTGTCCAGGACTATTTAAGGAGGCCTTTGAGGGTTCCACAGTACCTTGCAATAGATCCAGTTTGGTGTGTCTTCTGCCTCGCTTGCCTGCCTTTGATTCTGCTTCGGATATTGGACTTTGCCTTGCCTGCCGCCTGCCTTCGACCCTGGACTGTCTTGAACTCTTCCATACTAGCTACCTAGTCGCTGCTCCGCTGGCACGACCTCATCACCTGGTTACTGTACCTGAGGTCCATCTCCTGTCCTTGAGGAACTGTGGTAAGCCCTTTAAAATCTTATCGTTGCGGCCCAAGGGTTCACTGATTCATTGAATCGTAACAGTTCTTGCCACCAAGTATTTTCTGCTATAATGTTTCCTAGTAAAAAATCCTTATATAATTGCTGAAGTTATTATGGTAACTCCTGAGAATAAACTATATCCATAATAAAATGATTTTCATTATCTAAGACAAACAGACGCATGTAATTCTCTAACATTCACAGACTGATGGTAAAAAGATATAGTGGGGTAAAAAGCTTAGGCAATAGATTCCTACAGAACCTTGATCCCCAATGATTTGAATAACTACCAATCTGTCTTTAACCTCATCTACCTAAGTAAAGTAATTGAAAAAGTGGTACTATCGTAACTAACAGACCACCTGTGCACTACAAATGTCCTTCACTCTTCCAGACAAGCTTTAGGCTAAACTACTAATCCTGGTAGATGTACACCAACTGTCTTGAAGAGGAGAAATCAGCTCTACTCATCCTCCTGGATCTTTTGGAAGCCTATGACATAGTAGATCACAATTTCCTTCTCACCAGACTGCATCATATAGGGCTGGCTGGTTCTGCACTTACCTAATTCGTACCCGTCTTCCAAGACTGCACTCAAACTATCTCTATGGCAACAGTGCTCTCTGAACCCCACTTGATCATCCTCGCCTGAAAGTGATCCTTGGCGGAACAACTCTCACACTCAGCTCACAAGTTTGGAGTCTTGGCTTCATACATAAGAAACATAAGAAAATGCCATACTGGGTCAGACCAAGGGTCCATCAATCCCAGCATCCTGCCTCCAACAGTGGCCAACCCAGGCCACAAGAACCTGGCAAGCACCCAAAAACCAAGTCCATTCCATGCTACCATCGCCAATGGCAGTGGCCATTCTCTAGGTGAACCTAATAGCAGGCAATGGACTTCTCCTCCAAGAACTAGATTCCCAGCTCACAACCAAAGCCCAAGTTGGCAGGGAGCCTGCACATTCCCATACCTGGATGATGGGTTGGTGGCAGGTTCTCTTCCAACAGAAGTTCTGGAGTCCTTGAGATAACCATTCAGATTTTCCAGTCCCTGGGTTTCTTAGCCAACTTCTCTAAGTCCAACCTGGACCCTTTTCATATAATTCAGTTCATAGAAGCCTGGATAGGTTCACTTCAGGAAAAGGTGTTTTTCTCCATCAAAACAGTTGCATTGCTAATACATCTAGTAAGGTCTTTTTCAATAGCAGGATTGACTATTAGCAAGGTTGACCCTGGTTCTTCTCGGTCACATGGCCACAGCAGCGCATGAACTTCCTCTGACTCATCTGCACATGCAGTGCCTTCAATGGGCCCTCTGAAGCCAGTGAAATCAACTCTAGCAATCATTACACCAAATCTCTGTAACCCCTGAAATGAGAGTATTCCTTCAGTAGTGGATGAACCCAGAGGTTCTAAAAACAGGTCTCTCTTTGTGCATCTCAGCACCTCACGTGACCCTGTCTACTGATGCATCCATCACAGGATGGGAAGTTTACACCAATGCAACATGGACATAAGTAGTTAAATAATTCCTCGCAGAGAGTCATCTACAAATCAACCTTGTGGAGCTCTCAGCCATTCACTATGCTATAATTGCTTTTTCTTACCTACTCTTGGAAAGAGAATCTTAACCCATATGGACAACTAGATAGCCATGTTCTACATAAACAAACAAGGAGGCATGGGCCATGTGTCCTCTGCGAGGAGGCTCTCTCAATCTGATCATGGGCTGGCCATTACAATGTTCATCTATACGCACACTTCCAGGAATCCAGAATACATTGGCAAACTGCCTCAGCAGAGCACTGCAAATACAAGAATGGTGTTTGGATGAAGGGATCATGGACGACTTATTTAATAACTTGGAAATGCTGGTGAGTGACTTATTTGCCTCAAAGGAAAGCAGAAAGGATGAGAAGTTCTGCTCCATTCATCTGATCAGCTACAGATCAGCTCCCAATGCTTTCATGTTAGACTGTAGTGCTAGTCTAATCTATGTGTACCTGCTAATCCATAGAAACCTTTATTTATTTATTTAAGGCTTTTATATACCGATGTTCCTGTACTAGTACATATCACGTCAGTTTACATAGAACCAAAGTTGGAAATTACATCAAACAAGAGGGTACAGATAACAGGGCTAAACATAAAAGATGATGGCAGAAAAAGACCAAATGGTCCATCCAGTCTGCTCAGCAAGCCCATGGTAGCATCTGCCACGCCATACAGGTCATAGCCCACCCCTATTCTTATTTTCCCAAACCATCAAAGTCTGGGCTCTTGTTGGTTGCTGTCTGAGTCAAATTCCCTGTTACCTCTTGCCATTGAAGCAGAGAGCAATGTTGTAGTTGCATCAACATTATTAGGCTTATTGGTCAAGGATAGCAACACCTGCATCAGCAAGTTATTTGTTTTCTCAGACCATAAAATTCAATGTCCTTGTTGGTTGCTCTCTGAATCTAATTCCCCTTTTTCCCCCTGCCGTTAAGTCAGAAAGCAATAATGGAGTTGCATCAACAGTATGAAGGCTTATTGGTTTAGGATAGTAGGGGACTTCCAGGATGATGTCACCGGGGTCGGCAGCATAGATAGCTAGCTCCAGACCCCCTCCCCCCATCGGATGCCATCCTCCCCCGAAAAACTTTGATATCATAATTTTTTGCTGGGAGTCGGATCAATGTATCTGGGGCAGCCGTTTTGCCATGATCTGCGGCAAAAATGAAGCTTCTGAGGCCAGTAAGGACTTAAAAATGGCATGGCCTTCCCCGCAGCATCAGCGTCTCGGGCCTGGACTCCGTTCCTTTCAATCGGCGGCCATCCTTCCCTGGAACGCTTTAATACCTAAAAATCTTTGTTGGGAGTCTGACCAGCGAGTTGAGGGCTGCTGTTTCACCGCGATTTGCATCAAAAACGAAGCTTCTCAGGCCAGTACGGATCTAAAATCAGTGCGGCCTTCCCCACAGCATCGGTGTCCCAGGCCTCAGCTCCCTCCCTTTGCATCGACGGCCATCCTTCCTACCTTATTTAGCATCTAGCTTCTGGATTTGTGGGGGTTGCAGAGGACGCCTGGGGCTTCGGATTCGCCGCGTTTTGGGACGGAATTGAGCACTTCTGGGCCCGTACTGCGCCATAGATCGGCGAGATCCTCTCAGCACCATCATAGTGTGGCCAAGATGGCTGCCACAAACGCAGGAGACCACACGACTCCGGTTGCTGAAGTATCGGAGGAAGCCCTGTGCAAGATATCCGCAAAGGTGGCTGAAGTGGTGGATGCCAGGCTCCTTAAAATTCAGACCTCCATCGAAGATGTTGTAAATGCTGTTGAGGGGCAGGCTAAAAGGCTGGATGAAGCGGAGCACAGATTGTCTGATCAGGAAGACAGGCTGCATGCAGCAGAAAGGCAAGCACAAACGCTTACTGCACAGAATTCTTCATTGCTATACCGGCTAGAAGATCAAGAAAATAGGAATCGCCGTAATAATCTTAAAATAACAGGCCTTCCTGAATCTGTCAGACCAGGAACTGTATAATCTTATTGAAACCTGGCTGCCCAGTCAGTTGGGCCTGATTTTGAATATGGGCTGCTTGCGCTGTGAAAGAGTGCATGGAATGGGGCTGCTTAGAACCAATGCTGGTAAACCACGGCCAGTGTTGGCCAGAATTCTTAACTGGTCTCACAAAATTCAGCTTATGCGAGCCTTTCGGCAGCACTCTGGAGTGGAGTACCAGGGGCACAGGATTCTGCTTTTCCATGATTTCTCCACTGGAGTATCTGAACAACGGAAAGCCATATCTCCTGCCTGCACAGAGTTACATAAAAGGGGGATACCGTTTGCCCTACTTTTTCCTGCTAAGTTACGAGTTCAACACAATGGAACTGTCCTCTTTTTCAGCAAAAAAGAAGATGCCAAGTCATTTATCTCTTCACTAGAGCCAGGCAATGTTAATTGAAAGACAGAGTTATACTGGCTTTGCTATGCCAGTGCCACAGTCTTTCTTCTGTTCCTCCAATGGATTACATAATTGACTGTTTCTGGTCCTATACGGAGGAATGGGCCGTTGTCTTATGGTTCTGTTGGTAGTTTCACCTCCCATGTTCTCTTTAATTTGTTCTAAATACTTGACGTTATAAGATCAGTGTCGGGGGGAGGGGGGTGGATGAGGGAGATGCTAAGGGGGGGAGGGGGCAGAGGAAAGCCAGTGAACCTTCCAGGGCCGCTGGGTACTTTGTGCCTCTTGAGGAGCAAGGAGTTCTGGGTGTGGATGTATTTGGTGTGTGTGGGGTATTGTGTGGGTGTGGCTGTGGTTTGTGTGTGTGAGTGAGCAACTGGCTGGGGGGGAGGGGGGTGTAGGGGAACCTCATTATGTTTGCAGGACGTAGTGTATTTGCGCCTGTTTCATTGTATGCCAAGCTGTTTTCTAAGGCCCAGGCTGGGGGACCTTGGAAGTCCAAATGTGAATAATGACATTTTTTTATGTGTCCTTCTGGATTCAAGGTATGGCGCAAGTTAAAATTGTCTCACTGAATGTGGACGGGGTGCACTCCCCGATTAAGCGAAAGAAGTTACTCACAATGTTTAAGCGCATGCGGGCCCAGGTGGTATTCTTGCAGGAAACTCACCTTTCAGATAAGGAGTACGCTAAACTACAAAGAGACTGGGTGAGTCAATGCTACTTTTCCTCCTTTAGTTCAAGGAAGCGTGGAGTCACCATTCTAATCCATAAAAATTTACCATTTCAGCTAGCGCGCACATACCAGGATCCAGAAGGGAGATATGTGATTGCTGTAGGTACAGTCTATGATCAGAAAATGGTGTTGTGTAATATTTATGCTCCTAATGTATATTCTCCTCTATTTTTTGCTTCCTTGGTGAGTTGTCTAGCTGAGTTCCCTATCACCTGGTGGTCGGGGGGGGGGGGGGGGACTTTAATACAGTGGCTAATAAGCAGCTAGATATTAGACCCCCCAAACCTATGCAAAATCAACACAGGAGTAAAGGTGTCAATCTCTTATGTGATGAATTGCAATTAATGGACATCTGGCGGGTATTGCATCCCAGAGACTCTGACTTTACATTTTTTTCTAACCCACACCAGTCTTATTCCTGATTAGATTACTTGCTGGTATCGGATAGCTGTTTTCCCGAGGGTGATGGAGGCCACTATTGGTACTATTTCTATCTCTGATCACGCCCTTGTGACGGCAACAATACAATGTGGATCCAGGGCTCGCCCTCCATTCTCCTGGCGCATGCGTCCCGATTTATATCTGGACAAAGTATTCCAGACTTATTTACAAAATCAATGGCTGGAATACCTAAAACATAATGCGACCCCAGATATGAGCACCGCGACTGTGTGGGAGGCTGGTAAGGTTGTGATGTGAGGTGCAATAATAGCGTATGTGGCTAGAGCAAATAAAAAATGCAATGCTGAAATTCTGAGGTTAACTGCTGTTCTTAAACAAGCTCAACAACAACATATGACCTCCATGATGGGGGAGTCCAAGGCGGAGGCTGACAGGGCTAGGGCTGCTCTTAATGGTTTACTACACCAAAGGGCAACTAAGTCGCTCCGTTACTATCAGTATCACTTATATAAACAAGGGAACAGGGCAGGTAGACTGATGACCCACCTTATTTGGCCTAGGGGGCAACGGGCAGCCGTAACGGGGATTAGGGATAGCCAGGGAGTCCACTTGAGTACCTCATCTGATATTGCCCGTAGATTTCGGGACTATTATGTGTCTCTTTATGGCTCTAAGCCTATGGTCGCTGATGTTGCTGAGTCCCTCTTTCAGGGGATCTCATGGCGCTCGCTAACTGTAGATCAGATTACTGCACTGAACAGCCCTATCACTGAGGGGGAAATCTGGGCTTTTATTTCCAAGCTTAAATTGGACAAGGCAGCGGGTCAGGATGGGCTAGGCTCCGAATTTTACAAGATATTGAAATTTTCAGTCTTGTCCCCGTTGCAGAATTATTATGCGGACCTTTTGTTCACTGACTGCCTTGCTGAGGACTCTAACCGGTCTGTCATTGTCATTCTCCCAAAGCCAGGAAAAGATCCCTTGGAGTTGGGTTCTTATAGACCCATTTCCTTATTAAACGTAGACGTTAAAATCCTGGCAGCTGTCCTGGCGGCCCGGCTAAATGGAATTTTGCCCCTCCTTATTCATAGAGATCAGACGGGGTTTGTTAGGGGGCGACAGGGGGTTTGCAATGTTCGGCGCTTGCTGGCGGTATTAAGCTATCAATCGATACCGGAGGCCCTGGTTTTGAGTCTGGATGCGGAAAAGGCATTTGATTCCTTATCCTGAGAATACATGTTCTGGGCTCTGCAACGTTAAGGCTTCTCAGGGGCCTATCTCCAATGGTGGAAGCCTCTTTATTGTAACCCTAGTGCCACTATTTTGCTTAATGGGGGATCCTCCGACCCTTTTCCTTTACACTGCGGAGTACGGCAGGGGTGTCCCCTTTCCCCATTGCTATTTGTGTTGGCATTAGAACCCCTGGCTATTTGGCTAAGAGGAGACCCGGGATTCACTGGGATTAGTGTAGATGGCCACCCTTTGAAGACTTTGTTTGCAGATGACATGCTTCTGTTTGTGGGACGACCCCACACCAGTGTGCCTACTATTATTCACCTTTTTGATCAGTTTCGACTGGTGGCGGGGCTGAAAATCAATTATGGAAAGTCAGAGGCTTTGGCCCTAAATGCTCACCTGCCTGGATCCTGGGACGGTCCCTTTCCTTTTCAGTGGGCCCATGGCAAGATCAAATATTTGGGCGTCTGGATACCCCGAAAGCTGGCACAGCGTTATGAGTTAAATATTGCCCCATGTCTCCTTAAGCTTCGGGCGCAGCTGCAGCTCTGGATCCCATTGCCACTTTCCCTATTTGGTAGAAGTGCTCTTATTAAAATGGTAATGGTGGCCACGGCTTCTCTATCTGCTACACATTATACCGTTGGTTGAGAGCTGGGGATCTTCAGCAATTGCGCGCTAGTTTACAAAAGTTTTTGTGGAAGGGGAAATGGGCTCGGTTGGTTTATGCGGTCCTGGAGCGCCCCCCCGGGAGCAGGGAGGGCTTAATTTACCGGATTTTAGACTCTATAATGTGGCGTGTCAGTTGCGGTATGTGGGTGAATGGATTACAGAAACTTACTCTTATTGTGCTTCAGGGATGTTACATAAGATGTCTCAACCTAGCTCCACTTTAAGTATTATTCAGATGCGCCCGGGGCTGCGGAGTACCATGGCGTACCCTCGAATATTTTTACAACCTTGTATCCGAGCCTGGCGCTGGTTGCGGCAACAGTGGGGCTTGAAGAGCATAGCCTCCCTTTTTTTTTTTTTAACCTTTTCTAGGGAATGCAAGTTTTGTGCCGGGGAGGGATAGCCGGGCTGTATTCCAGGCTTGGGCTGACAATGGGGTGGTATACATATTTCATTTGTTTGAACCCGATTCCCATGTCCTCCAAGATTTCGCTACTCTGACACGCACGTTTCAACTGCCTATTAAGTACTTTTATGCGTACCTGCAAGCCCGTCATTATATTCAATCCCTCGCATGGTCTTTAGAGGAACTGACAGTGGAAACGACGTTTGCTACTAAGGTTTTTGACATTGCCTGCCTCCATAATACAATTACTGGATGGAAAAAATGAGGGCAGTCCTTGGGCCACTCAGGCCGATTACAGCATCTTACAACTCGTTGGACTGCCTTGTTGGACCCATCCTACCTGAAGAGCTGCTTTACGTCTTGTAAGGAAAATGTTGCTGCCAAAAACTGATTGTGCAACAAAGACTTTGGCTGCTCGTGCCGGGGACACGCTGGCCTGATCAACCAGCCTATGCCCAAGGGAGAGATAAGTCAGGCTTTGTGGCAGCAACTGTTGGCGACAACACAGGGATAGCAACTGTTGGCGACAACACAGGGATAGCAACTGTTATCGACTGTTGGAAACTGTTGGCAACTGTTGGCAACGACACAGGGAAAACCATAGTGATCAGCAACTTTCCTGACGTGTATAAAAAGCAGAGGGGTGGAACGGCGAAACAGGAGTCTTTTGGAGCACCTTTGTAGACATACGAAGTGCTGCAGATTCCCCTTCTTCGCGTAATCAATTGACCAGATTTCTTGCACAGACAGGCTGATGTATGAGGGGTGAGGAAACCTGAATATCCATGGACAGGTATGTGACTTTGTATATATGTATAGAACTGTAAGCTTTGAACCATGATGTCATGCAAATAAATGATATCATAGAGAGCGTGTGGCAGTGCTTTTATTCTTGCGCCACACAATTGGCATAGTCGGCAGGATGTCGCTGTTTAAAAAGAAATCCAAAGAGACTAATGGAAAAACAGATGGGGATAGTTCAATAGATCTTAAAATTCCCGGCTGGGAAAAAACCCTGTATCAGTTATTGGCTCAAGAATGGGCAGTTAACACTGGCTTAGCAGAAGCATAGGACGTAGGCAGTGAATAGTTAGATATAGTGAATCAATCGCAAAAGATTCCAGTAGTAAAAGGAAAAGAATTAGCTACTGTCTTAGCAGGATATCGGAGATTTCATGAACAGAAAAATGTTCTGCAAGAATGCCTAGCAGCTTTAGATAAAGAACTAGATGAGGCCATACAGGCCAACATAATGCTACGGTGCCATCTAGAGGCTTATAGGAATAAGTCGGAGCAATATCAATCGGTTGCTGAACGAGCAGCAGTCCGATTAGCACAGCACAAATATAGGAAGTGGAGAGGTCGAGTAAATCATGCTAAAGTTAGGGCTTGCATAATGAAAACAGAATGGGACCCCGAAACATGGGATGGAGATATATGGGATTCCACAGATAGTGAAAGAGAAGCCAAAATAGACCCGCCGTCTGAAACTATGATAGGGCAAGCATGCCCCATAATACATAGAAAGTTAAAGCAACCTAGTGATGGGGTGGCGGTGGCTAGTGAAGCCACCCAGGTGCTGGAGGATTTTTCACAACATGAGATAAGCGAAATTTTAGACAGAATGGGACAGCGTCCCGGCGAATCCTTAGATAAGTGGCTAGTCCGCTTATACGAATCAAGGGCAGGAGACATTACCATAGATCAAAGAGATGTCAAGCATTTTACCATGATATCAACAGATCCCGAGATTAGAGCTGCAGTTAGAACAGTAACGGGGGACGGGGACATGACCAATTTATTCATGGTAGTTGCTTACGCAGCTAAATCTCGATATCCTAGTATAATTGACTGGCCAATAACTTCGCGAACATTATACTCCATGAGGGATATTATGCAGCGGATTAAAGAATTAACGATGCAGGTATGGTGCATTCGGGGGGTGCAAGGCAAATTTACCGCCCTGACACTTCCTCATACTGCACACACTGATATAATGAAGAATTTGACTCCACAACATAAATCGATTATGTTGACTTTAATGATTAATAATGCGGGAAAAACAATTGGGGATTTAATCAAAGCAATTCGGGAGGTTTTAGAGCTGGGAGCCTGCAACACGGACGGGCGTGAAAAGAGATATTTATATGATAAAGATCATATAGGCGCCCGAGTCCCTGAATGAATGGAAAGTGCACCGAAGGGTTTCAGAGATCTTAGGAATAGAGAGACAGAGGCTAGGGTTTCCAGAAGGGATATGTTCGCCGCTTTATTAGCGGCAGCGGTGGCCAAAGACAAAATCGATGGCATTCCCACCAAAGAAATGTATAAGTTGTATCTACAGAAATGTAAAGGTAAGCCTAAAAAGGTTTACAATACTGAAAAAGGAGGAGAGGATGTTAGTTGTATGTTCCTGGAGAAAATGTCACAGTTGTTACAGGAGAAGAAGGAGAGAGAGGCGAATCAGACCAACCCTTTCATAAATCAGGGCAGTGCAATCCCTAGTGCCCCACCAAAGGGACAGGAGAGTACCCGGATATATCCGGACTTGTCCTGGGCACAATAGGAAAAGGGCCATACCCCCCCGAGTTGCTACCGCCACAACAGATAATCGTCTGCATATCGGGGTGGAAATACAGTGGCGACATGGGCTCTATTAGATACGGATCAACTAACCCAGAATCATGAAATTTTAATGGATGCTGAAATGACACCGAGATGAATGGAAGATACATCACCGCCCAGTATGGGGTGCTGATATTTGGCAAAAATTTGGACCGAATGCCATAAGAAAAAGGTTACTGTTTTCCATGTCGATGCGCATGTGAAAGACACTTCTTTGTCTAACTTGTACAATTCCATTGCAGATCAGCATGTCAAAATTAGAACATCAGCCCTTGATCACACGGAAGAAAGTGGGCTCTGGAGATGGGCTCATTGCAAAAGCGGTCATTTAGGGCAGAAGCAAGTCACAGGTGGGCGCAAACCCGGGGGATACCAGGGTCCCTATCGGACTTTCAAAATATTGCTAAACAGTGTGAATATTGTCAATTGTCCCATCCACGATCCCCGCATGCAATCGAAAGAGGGAAAATACATCGGGGATTAACACCCGCTGCCATCTGGCAGACTGACTTCATAGGCCCCCTACGTAAGTCTCAGGGAGATATGTATATATGCACTGCAGTAGATACCTATAGTGGAGTATTAAAGGGAATATCAGCCCCTGAGGCTAACCAAAAAGCGACCTTGAAATTGTTAAGGGAAATGGGCCGATATTAAACACAAATACAAAGTGATAGAGGGACACACTTTACGGGACACACTGTACAGCAGTATGCCAAAGACTACTATATTGAGTGGATCTTTCATATACCCTACTACCCCCAAGCTGCAGGGTTAATAGAGCGTATGAATGGATTACTAAAAAATATGTTGCGATCCTTGACTAAATCACATACTCTTAAGGGGTGGAAGCAGTATTTACCGATAGCATTACAGTTATTGAATAGTAGACCATTGAAAGAAAGCAGACGGACACCTTTTCAAAAAATGTATCAAAAATCTGAAGCAATAAGTATTACATCTTTGGAACAACGTAACATTATCTGTTGGGCGACAGCGGAGGGTAGTGTAGAATTACCAAAGCAGAATAGCTCGGATGCAGCGGGATATGACATGAACAATCCCACCGCATTAGTAATCACTCCCCAACAATCACTTTTGTATGATATGCATTTTGGATGTAGCATCCTCAAAGGTCATTTTGGTTGGGTAAGAATTAAGTCAAGTTGGGCAAAACAGGGTATTACAATCTTAGGAGGCATAATTGACGCAGACTATAGAGGTTCTATTTTTGTAGTGTATCATAATTTAACAAAAAGTGAAATATATATCCCAGCTCATACTAAGGTGGCCCAATGTTGAGATTACTTACCTGATAATCTCCTTTTCCTTAGTGTAGACAGATGGACTCAGAACAAATGGGTATAGTATGCTCGTGTTAGCAGTTGGAGACGGATCTGACGTCAGCACGGGTGTATATATATCCCCACAGAAAGCGTAGCAACTTAGTAATCTTCCTTGCAAAAGCTGTTATGGATGTGTGTACTGACGCTCAGTGAAAAGTGAAACAGGATTCCCCTGACCGATTGATAGTAGCTGGAGACCGCCAGCATTCCCAACCGGAAGGCGTTGACACCTGGTAGAGTGTACGCTCTTATGGAAATAGATGACATGGCTTACCTTGCATCGGTGAAACCCATGTACACAGGCAGCTGGGCGGGATGCTGAGTCCATCTGTCTACACTAAGGAAAAGGAGATTATCAGGTAAGTAATCTCAACATTTCCTGGCGTGTAGCCAGATGGACTCAGAACGAATGGGATGTACAAAAGCTTTACTCCCAGCCTGGGCGGGAGGCTGCCTGAGGACCATGTAGGACCGCCCTCGCAAATGCTGAGTCCTCCCTGGCCTGGATATCCAGACGGTAGAACCTGGAGAAGGTATGGAGGGAGGACCACGTCGCCGCTTTACATATTTCCGCAGGCGACAGCATCCTGGATTCCGCCCAGGATGCCGCTTGTGCTCTGGTAGAATGAGCCTTGACCTGTAGAGGCGGAGACTTCCCGGCCTCCACGTAAGCTGCTCTGATAACTTCTTTAATCCAGCGGGCGATGGTGGGCCGAGAGGCCGCTTCCCCTTGTCTTTTCCCGCTGTGCAGGACGAACAGATGGTCTTGTCTTTCGTACTTCTTGTGTCATTTCCAGATATCTGGGCAGCATTCTGCCTATGTCGAGATGGCGTAGCAAACGCCCTTCTTCAGATTTCTTCAAACCCGCCATGGTAGGCAAGGATATGGTTTGGTTAAGATGAAACTGTGAAACCACTTTAGGTAAAAAGGAGGGAACCGTGCGAAGATGGATAGCCTCTGGAGTGATTCTCAGAAAGGGATCATGGCAGGACAGTGCTTGTAGCTCTGAGACGCGGCGTGATGAACACACCGCCAATAAGAACACCATCTTCAAGGTTAGAGAATGGAGAGACAGGCCCCGAAGGGGTCTGAAGGTGGATCCCGCGAGGAAATCCAAAACAAGGTTGAGGTTCCATAAGGGCACAGGCCACTTCAGTGGCGGACAAATATGCTTGACTCCTTTCAGGAAGCGAGAAACATCTGGGTGCTTGGCAATGGTCTTGCCATCCCTCCTGGGACCGTAGCAAGACAGCACAGCCACCTGAACCTTGATGGAGCTGAGGGAGAGACCCTTCTGAAGTCCATCTTGCAGGAAATCCAACACAATAGGGATTGTGGTCGCATGTGGATTGGTGCCATGAGTGTCGCACCATGCTTCAAATACTCTCCAGATCCTTACGTAGGTGAGGGATGTGGAAAACTTGCGAGCTCGGAGGAGTGTATCTATCACGGGCTCAGAGTAACCTCTTTTCTTCAGTCTAGCCCTCTCAATGGCCAGACCGTAAGAGAGAATTGAGCTGGATCCTCGTGGAGGATGGGACCTTGACGTAGAAGGTCCCGGAGAGGAGGCTGGGGAAGAGGCTCCCCTGCCAGTAGTCTTCTCATGTCCGCGTACCAGGGTCTTCTTGGCCAGTCTGGTGCCACTAGAAGAACTAGGGCCCGGTGCCTCTGAATCTTGTGGATGATGGCGCCCAGCAGAGGCCACGGAGGAAAGGCGTATAGCAGAGTCTCTGGAGGCCATGGCTGAACCACGGCATCGATTCCGTGTGAGAACGGGTCGCGTTTGCGGCTGAAGTATCTGGGTACTTGAGCATTGGACTTGTCCGCTAGTAAGTCCATGTCCGGAATCCCCAGTGATCCAGAATCATCTGGAAGGCTGTGGGTGACAGCTGCCACTCTCCCGGATCTAGGCTTTCTCTGCTGAGGAAGTCCGCCGCGGCGTTGTCCTTCCCGGCAATGTGGACGGCTGAGATGTCCTGAAGATTCGCCTCTGCCCAAGCGATCAGCGGGGTTATCTCCAGAGATAGCTGTTGGCTTCTGGTTCCGCCCTGACGGTTGACGTATGCCACCGTGGTGGCGTTGTCGGACATCACTCTGACTGCTCTGTTCTTTAGTCTGTGAGCAAATCGTAGGCATGCCAATCGGACTGCCCGGGCCTCTAGACGGTTGATGTTCCACTCTGACTCTTCTCTGTTCCACCTCCCTCGTGTGGTGAGTTCTTCGCAGTGTGCTCCCCAGCCGCTCAGGCTGGCATCTGTGGTGAGCAGAGTCCACGTGGGTGAGGACATCTTCGACCCCTGCTCATGTGGTTGGACTGCAACCACCACCGTAACTGGGTCCGTACTCTGGCTGGCAGAGGAAGGTGCGTGGAATAGTTCCGCAAGCAGGGGCTCCATCGAGAGAGCAGGGAGTGTTGTAACGGTCTCATATGGGCCCTTGCCCAAGGTACCACTTCCAGGGTGGATGTCATGAGGCCGAGAACCTGCAGATAATCGCAAGCAATGGGCCGACTGGCTCCCATCAAGTACCGGATACGCGTCTGAAGTTTTAACCTTCTCTTGGTAGTGAGACTGACTGTGTCTGCCTGGGTGTCGAACTGTACTCCCAGGTATTCCAGCGACTGGGAAGGCTGTAGGCAACTCTTGCTGAGGTTGATTACCCAGGCCAAGCTTTCCAGAAGGGCGATCACTCTGTCAGTTGTCCGATGGCTCTCCTCTCGTGATTTCGCCCTGATCAGCCAGTCGTCTAGGTAGGGATGGACCAGAATTCCTCCCCGTCTGAGTGCCGCTGCTACCACTACGACCACCTTGGTGAAGGTCCGCGGTGACGTGGCCAACCCGAAGGGCAGAGCCCGGAATTGGAAGTGGCGGCCCAGAACCTTGAAGCGTAGGTAGCGCTGATGATCCGGATGGATCGGGATATGCAGCTAGGCTTCCGACAAGTCTAAGGCCGTGAGGAATTCTCCTGGCTGTACTGCTGTCTTGATGGAGCGCAGAGTTTCCATGCGAAACCTCGGGACCCTTAAGTATCGATTGACTGACTTGAGGTCCAGTACGGGCCGAAAGGTGCCCCCTTTCTTGGGTACCATGAAATAAATGGAATAGTGACCAGAATTCACTTCCCATGCAGGTACTGGGATGATGGCTTTCAAGGACAGGAGCCTCGCCAAGGTAGCTTCCAATGCTGCCTTCTTGTGTATGGGACATGAAGATTCCACAAACTTGTCCGGAGGGAGGTGATGAAAGTCCAGATAATACCCCTCTCGCATGATGGCGAGGACCCACTGGTCCGACGTAATCTCGACCCATCTGGGGTAGAAGAGGGTTAACCTGCCCCCTATGGCTCCGTCCCCCAGATGAATCGGCGGATTCTCATTGTGAGGCGCGGCCGGGACCTGAGCCTGGGTCTGCTCCCCTCTTGCGCTGTTTGGTCCGAAAGGACTGATTCCGGGCCTGAGGACGAGGCGCCTGGTAGCGACTCCTGTAGGGAGTGAAGCGCTGGGAGCTTCTACCCCTGGAGGGCCTTGGAAAGGCGCGCTGGTTCCTTCTGAACCGATCTTCCGGCAGTCGAGGTACTGGAGAGGTGCCCCATGTGCTGGCCAGTCTATCAAGGTCGCTACCAAACAGGAAGGAGCCCTTAAAGGGCAATCTGGTGAGGCGTGTCTTCGAAGGAGCATCAGCTGACCATTTCCGGATCCAGAGCTGCCTCCTGGCGGCTACGGAGGATGAGATCCCCTTGGCTGTTGTCCGGACTAGGTCTGATGCAGCATCCGTAAGGAACGAGAGAGCTGACTCCATGTCTGCTGCTGGAGCGTTGTTCCTGACCTGTGACAAACAGGAACGCGTCTCCACTGTGCAGCAGGTTGCGATCCGCAAAGATAGAGCTGCCACCTCAAAAGTCTGTTTCAGAATGGCGTCTAGTCACCGGTCATGAGGCTCCTTGAGGGCGCCCCCCCTCAACCGGAATGGTAGTGCGCTTGACCACAGCGCTAATCAAGGCGTCCACCTGAGGGCACGCCAGCAGCTCCTGGATAGCCGGTGCCAGGGGGTACATGCCCATCAGGGCCCGACCCCCTTTGAATGAGGCCGCTGGTGCAGCCCATTCTAAATCAATCAGTTGTTGTGCTGCTTGCAGGAATGGAAAATGGCGGGCTGTGGGACGAAGACCTTCCAGCAGGGGGTTCTGCGCAGAGGGTACCGTAGCGCTGGGACCTGTAATATCCAACTCCGCCAGGCACTGAGACACCAGGTCCGAGAGATCCTCTTTAGGGAAGAACCGCCTCATGGTTCTATATGGCTCAATCCCTGAGGGAAGTTCCCCCTCGTCCGGGAGTTCGGACTCATCCGGTGAAACCTCCTGGTCCGACTGATCCGGACTGTCTAGCGGCGGGAGGTCCCGCTCACGATAAGGGCGCGAGGGTCCAGGAACAGGATTCGCTGGAGCCGCAACCGCAGCAGCAGCCGCAGCAGTCGCAGCCACAGCAGGAACAGCAGAAACAGCAGGAACAGCAGGAACCGCAGGGCCTGGACGGGAAGCCGTTTGCATCTGTACAAAGGCACGAATCCCCTTAAAGAGATCCACCCAGGAGATTGAAGCGGTCTCTAATCGCCGGGGTACAAGATCCCCCGGGATTCCAGATTGGTCGAGACTGCCCACTAAATCCGGGGTAGCCCCTGGGGAACTGTCCGCAAATCGTGGCTGAGACTGGTCCTGGCCCGAGGGTCCCACGGTCTCCTCACATTGGGCACATAGGGAGTCTGGCTCTTCACTGTGCGTGGCTCGAAGCTGGCATGCGGAGCAGAGGCCGAGGGCTTTAATGCTGGAGGCAGGAAGCACCCCCGCCGAAGACGCTGAGGCGTTCTGTTCCATTGAAAAGTATGCGCTTAATGAGATGTGGCAGCAATATACGCTTAATACAATGGGCGCACAATAATATGCGGCAGCAATAATCGTTTAATACAATGGGCGCACAATGATATGCGGCAGCAATATACGCTGAATACAATGGGCGCACAATAATATGCGGCAGAAATATACGCTTAATACAATAGGCGCACAATAATATGCGATCAGCAATATACGCTTAATGGTATGCAATATGCTCACAGCAATAAGCGGTCAGCAATACACGCTCAATAGTATTCAATATGCTCTCAGCAATATGTGGTTAGCAATACACGCTCAATAGTATATAATATGCTCACAGCAATAAGCGGTCCGCAATACACGCTCAATGACATTCAATATGCGCTCAGCAAGAAGCGGTCAGCAATACACGCTCAATGACATTCAATATGCTCTCAGCAAGTATGCAATATGCTCTCAGCCATAAGCGGTTAGCAATACACGCTCAATGGTATGCAATATGCGCTCAGCAAGTATGCAATATGCTCTCAGCAATAAGCGGTCAGCAATATACACACAATGAGGTATATAATATGCGCTTAGTCATAGACATGCGCCTATCACGGGCGCTCAATACCTGAACAAGGCCCAAAAAATGGCACCCTCCACAGCGTGCCACGCCGCCGATCCTCGGGAGATCACGGAATTCACCCCGGGAAACTCTACTGGGGGAGGGACCTTAGGGTATCACCGCAGGAGTGCGGGGCTCGATGATGTAGAAATTTGGTAAGAAGAAAGTAGATTTGGAAAACACGCTCAGCGAGCGTGCAGGCTCTCCAAACTGCTTTGGAGACGGAAATTACTAAGTTGCTACGCTTCCTGTGGGGGTATATATACACCCGTGCTGACGTCAGATCCGTCTCCAACTGCTAGCACGAGCATACTATACCCATTCGTTCTGAGTCCATCTGGCTACACGCCAGGAAATTGATCATTATACCATGTCACACAGATACAATGACATGGGGGGTCCCAAATAAAACACCAAGGGGAAGTGCTTTTGGAAGCACTACTATACTACCGGAATCATTACATCCTGGGGTGAAAATTTGGATATTTTCCCCTAATCGGGAACCACTAAAAGGTGAAATCCTGGCGGTAGGAAAGGATGCTGTCCTTACAGAACTGGCAGAAGGTGCAGATGTCTGGCAGCAGGTGCTGAGCATGCGCTGCAAGTTACGGGAATAAAAGTTTTCCTTTTCTTCTCTTAATAGGATGGCAATATCCTCTTCGCAACGATCTCGAAGCTACTAGCCCTCCTGGTCATATGGGCCCTGACCGTTGGAAACACACCCTCCTTAGCGCAAGGTGGATTCCACAAACTACTATCAAGGATCCAAGTATCAAATTGGACAAATTGGAAGTTATTCCGTAATGCAACATGCGAAAATTGTAACATATGGAATTTTACGATAGAAAACATCATCCCATACGTCATTCCCCCGTATACCAATCAACCAATATGTTTGGGTATATAAGCCCAATGAGAATGCGATGCTAGAAATTAAAAACACTACAGAATATGTTTGTAAGAATTTAACCAAATAAGCCTGATACTTCACTTTCAATGCATATCCTGCTTCAACGGCAGGGGAGAAGAAAAACTGATACTTCACGCATATCCAGCATAGCTCCCTGCTTCAACGGCAGGGGAGAAGAAAAACAACCAATAAGGGCTGAATAACACAGTCTGGGTAAAACAAATAAGCATGGGTGTAGCTTGCTTATTGCGGCGGTTACTTCCCCTACTACCCATAACTAATCAAGCTTGATATTTCACTTGGTTGCAGCTCCATCACTGCTCTCTACATTAATGGTGGGGGTGGAAGGGAAATAGAACCAAAGAGCTAAGAGAAACAGATAAGTATGAGAAAAAAAATGTGAAGCTTGCTGGGCAGACTGGATGGGCCGTTTGGTCTTCTTCTGCCGTCATTTCTATGTTTCTATGTTTCTATGTTTTATGAGTACTGCTCATAGCATCACGATACCAAGGTAATAATGTTCTGTTGCATTACCTGCCATTAATGTTTTCCAAACCAGCTTGGATACTCGGTTGTATAGAAAATCCCAGCACCCAAAACAACTACCAGGTTTACCTATTATTGGATAATGAGTCAGGAATCCCTAAGAACATACGAACATAAGAAAATGCCATACTGGGTCAGACCAAGGGTCCATCAAGCCCAGCATCCTGTTTCCAACAGTGGCCAATCCAGGCCACAAGAACCCGGCAAGCACCCAAAACCAAGTCTATTCCATGTAACCATTACTATTGCAGTGGCTATTTTCTAAGTGAACTTAATAGCAGGTAATGGACTTCTCCTCCAAGAACTTATCCAATCCTTTTTTAAACACAGCTATACTACCTGCACTAAACCACATTCTCTGGCAACAAATTCCAGAGTTTAATTGTGCGTTGTGTAAAAAAGAACTTTCTCTGATTAGTTTTAAATGTGCCCCATGCTAACTTCATGGAGTGCCCCCTAGTCTTTCTACTATCCGAAAGAGTAAATAACCGATTCACATCTACCCGTTCTATACCTCTCATGATTTTAAACATCTCTATCATATCCCCCCTCAGCCGTCTCTTCTCTAAGCTGAAAAGTCCTAACCTCTTTAGTCTTTCCTCATAGGTGAGCTGTTCCATTTCCCTTATTTTGGTAGCCCTTCTCTGTACCTTCTCCATCGCAATTATATCTTTTTTGAGATGCGGCGACCAGAATTGTACACAGTATTCAAGGTGCGGTCTCACCATGGAGCGATACAGAGGCATTATGACATTTTCCATTTTATTAACCATTCCCTTTCTAATAATTCCCAACATTCTGTTTGCTTTTTTGACTGCCGTTGCACACTGAACCGATGATTTCAATGTGTTATCCACTATGATGCCTAGATCTCTTTCTTGGGTTGTAGCACCTAATATGGAACCCAACATTGTGTAATTATAGCATGGGTTATTTTTCCCTATATGCATCACCTTGCACTTATCCACATTAAATTTTCATCTGCCATTTGAATGCCCAATTTTCCAGTCTCACAAGGTCTTCCTGCAATTTATCACAATTTATCACAATCTGCTTGTGATTTAACTCTCTCCCCCCCCCCCCCCCCCCCCCCATACACACACACAAACTCTTACTCCCCTGGATTTTCTCATACACACATGCTCTCACACTCACTGACCCCCTCACACACACACACAGACCCCCAAGGCAGGCTCCCATTCATTTTCACACCACTCCCTCCCCATCCCCCAGGCATGCACACATTCATTCTCACACACACAGACCCTCAGGCAGGCAGCCATGCATTCACACACATACACCCCCAGACTCCCATTCATACACATGCACACACTAAAGGCAGACCCTCCTCTCTTTCTTTTGCCAGCAACCTCGGAGCCTCTCTCATTCCTCTGCTGCCACTGTCACTGCTGCCGCATGGCTATTGGGGAGGCGCAGATTGCTGCTACTGCACTGAAGCCATTCTGCTACCTCCTCTGTGCAGGCCCTTTGGGCTTCCACTTCCTCCATCTGATCTCGTACATTGTGAGATCTGCATAGAGAACGTGCTATCTTGCACATTCCCAAAGATTACATGTGCCAATCACTAAAAAAGTAATTTATTTATTTTTTTTAACTTTGCTGTCTGATCTTAGTTTTCTAATCGGTTGGTCACAGGCTTTTTTTCCACCTTCCCTTCTTATTTTTTTGCCAATTCCTTTTATATTGTCTTTTCTGTTTCTTTTCTCTTCATCTTCTTCCTCTAAACACACAGTCAGGTTCTCATTCTCAATGCATTTCTCTCTCACACACACACAGGCTCTCACTCTCACATGCTCTCTCTCATATAATCATTCATACACACAGTACTCTTCACTGGCACATGCTGTCTGAGTCTCACACACACAGGCTCTCTCTCTCTCCCACATGCTGTCTTGCTCAAGCACAGGCTCTCACTGTCACATGCTATCTCTCATATAATCATTCATACACACAATCTCTCACTGGCACATGCTGTCTGAGTCTCACACACACAGGCTCTCTCTCACTCCTACATGCTGTCTTGCTCAAGCATAGGCTCTCACTGTCACATGCTGTCTCTCTCATTCACACAGAGGCTCTCACATGCTGTCTCTGCAAACATTCAGGTCCTCACTCCCACACACAGTCTCTCAACTCATCTCATACACGCACATACACACACTCTACAGACCCTCAGCCTCTCTCTACACGGGTCGCCGCAGGATGGGCTCTGCAGCGGCCCTGATCTTCTTGGGCCTTGGCAGCCCTGCTACTGGGCCTCTTCCTCTTCTCGGGCCACTGCGACTTGGGATTTGTGGCGGCCCGTAAGCGCTGCTCCTCTTCTGCATGCGCTGATGCTCCTCCTCCTCCTCCTTCCTGCCCGCGCGGCTCCGGCAACGTTTACTTCCGGGGCCGCGCAGGCAGGAAGGAGGAGGAGTATCAGCACGTTTAAACGTGACCTTTTTCTTCGTGCAGTGGTGACGTGAGCTCCACCATGGCCCTGCCGATCTGCCTGCTATGTGTCGCTGCTCAGCCGCCAGTGGGATGAGGTCCACTGGTGGCCGCATGAGCCTCCCTGCGCCCGGGGGCATTGGCTCTCCTCGGGATACCACTGCTCGCGGCGCCCACTAATACTCGGTGCCCTAGGCCCAGGCCTAGTTCGCCTAGTGCTTCCACCGGCCCTGTGCAGCCCTAATTGATGCGTGCGTCAGGCTTTTAAAATTCACTTTTTTGCTTCATTTTCTACCACTTCTCTGCTCTCCTTACTTGTGTTTGATAATCCCATTACTTAGGATCATTTGAAGAGGCCTCACATTCAGAGATTATTAATATAATTTAATCTATGAATTGTGCTACTTGTGCACTTGATCCATGCTCCACTGCACCTTCTAAAATGCTGTTATGAAACCTATCTGCTAACTCATTGCTGACATTGTTAATCTGTCTTTATTCTCTGCCACACTGCCTCTGAGTCTGAAAACAGCACGAGTTAGACTGCTATTAAGGAAACCATCGCTTAATTCTACTGGATGTGATAATTATTGGCTTATTTCCTCTCTCCCTTTTATTGCAAAGGTGATGGAGTCAGCTGCATTATATCAGTTATCCTATTTTTTTAGATAACTACTCAGTGTTGGACCAACATTAATTTGGTTTCTGCAAAACTCACCATTCTGAAACTCTTCTCGTTTCCCTCTTTGACATTTTCCACAGAGGTTTTAATTCTGGCACAGGTTATATCCTAATCCTCTTGGACATTAGCTCTGCATTTGACACTGGATCATGTTATACTTCTCTCACGGCTCAGAGAAATGGGGATGGCTGATACAATTCTTACCTGTTTTCTTCCTCTTTTTCCAATTGTACATATCAGATAAAAATTGACTCATTTTGCTCATCTTGGTATCCCATACAATTTGGCATCCCACAGGGCTCTGCCCTTTCTTCAGCACTTTTCAATATGTATTTTACTTCTCTATGTCACATTCTAGGTCAGCTAGGTATTTCATATAAGCTGTTTGCTGAAAACATCCAGCTTTCTTTCCCACTTTCTACTCGGAATGATCCTAATCTTTTTTTTTTTTTCCACATTGTCTAACTACCATTCAGCTTTCATAAAATAAATTCTCTCAATGTAAAAAAAAAAAACAACTCTGAAATCATGTCTCTTGGGCAACCTGCATTATATCTCACCCCTGCAATGTTGACTCACAATGAATCATCTTTCCCTTTATCAAGTAAAGGGAGTAAAGGAGATTTTCTTGAACAAACTTCCTTTTTCAAACTGAAATTGTTACATCTCCTTAAACCCTTCTGGGAACTACTCAATTTTTGCGCTGTTCTCCAGGCTCAGGTTCTTTCTGGAACCAATTATTATAACTCCCTTTACTCAGGTTTGCCTTTTTCAGTACTATAGGATCTACAGATTATACAAAATTCAGCAGTTTGTCTACTCATTGGTTCACATATTCAAGACCATATTACTCCCGTGTTGAAAGCATTATGTAACAGACACTCAAGTTCTGGTTACACTCGGCATTCCCGGGCTATTCCCGTGAACCGCCGGGCTCACCTCTACCCCAGCCTGGTCGAAAGTGCCGCGTCCCAGTGCGCGGAAGCCTCTCCAACATGCCATGCTGCTGTCTGTTATAGGACACCGCCAGCAACTCACCTGTGGCCAGCCACCGCCACTGTGCTCAGTAAGACATGGCTGCCTTAGTCATGCGCGCGTCCCTTTGCGGTATATAAAGGGATCCTGTGGAAAACACCTGTGGGCCCCCTTGATGGCCTATAATAGACCACTTCAATTGTCTCTCCCTGCCTCGGCAATAGGTCAACTACCTTGATAGAAGCAAGTTGCATCAGCATGTTGCTGAGGCCCTAGTCTTCATCTCATCAGTGTTGATCTGTGTTCCTGAGTTCCTTGGAGTCTTCCTTTGGTCAGTCTTCAGTTCTTCACTGTCTTCCTGTGGTCAGTCTTCAGTTCCTTGTCTTCAAGCCTTCAATCTTCAGTATCTTCGTCTGCCCATCTATGTTGGTCCTTGCATCTCTGCCTGTCGCTCCATCCAGTGTTTTTTGGACGGATATCTGGTTTTAACTTTGGCTTGATTCTCAACTCTGACTGAACTCTGCCTGCCACTGACTACTGCCTGTTTCTCACCTCTGATCGAATGCTGCTTGCCACCAACCACTGCCTGTCCTGATTCTAATCATACACAGCCTACCTTGATCGCTGCCTGACTTCGACGCTGCCTGCATCCTTGCTGCCCCAGAACCTGGCCTGTGACTACCTTGATGGATCTCCACTTCTTCTACAGAGGCCTGCGCCTAAGTCCTGTCGGCCCCTAAGGGGAATGAGGACTGGTATAGGCAAAGCTCCAGTTGGGCCTCTGCTATAGCCAGCTCCACCAGCCGATGGTGGGGACCTGCAGGGCTCCTCCCTGCAGGTTGCACCAACTCCACCTCAGTCCAAGGGTCTACATTCTCAACAGTTCTGTTACCAGTAAGCCCTGGGTTTAGTGTCAGCCAGTTAGTGCAGCATTAAGTATGGAGAGTCTCCATTCAAATACAACCCCTCCTTCTGCAGTGTCTGGAATGGCCGTCCCCCTGGTAATACATATAGCAGCTCCCCAGCTACAGCTCAGGAGGCAGTCCTTTTTGGTTAGTACAAAGTACAGAGGTAGAAAGAGGTTATTTTTGTTGTTTTGCAGTCTCAGTCAAAGGAGCCAAGCAAGGCTCCTCTGACTGGGACTGCAAACCAACAATTTTCCAGAGGGAAAATCCTAACCGTCCACAGCTGGGTACTTTTTTTTTAGATTTAACCTTTTTGAATGGTGGGGGCCTTACTGGAGCCAGTACACTGCCTGGGCCCAGGAAATGGGGAACACTGGGTCTGGGGCTGTGCAAGTTAGGGAAGACCTGCCCCAGAAGTGGTGGTGACCTGCTGAAAGGAGATAACTCAATGTTATTTTCAGTTTTGTAAAACCATGAGCTCAAAATCCAGGAGGAAGTTTTGACTGCCCTTCCTTCCTGGCTGAAGCAAAGCGAGAGCTGCTTCAGGGGATCCCTTCCATCAGGAATTCGAAGAAAAGAACAAAAGAGTGCATTAGAGCAAAAATGTTTGGATCATCTAACTGAGTAAAGGCAAAGCTTAACACCTTTGAAGACACACATCCGGTGCTTCAACCACCTGGGAAGAAAGAGGCAGTTCATCTCTCTGTGCAGTGACATTAACTTTGTCTCCTTGCCAGTTGGAAGGATGATTCTGCCCATCAAAAGGACACCCTGCCCAACAGGGGACTCTATTTTTCCAAGCCCTGGAGGGTAGGAATTCTCCTGGTTGGCCTATGACATTAATGCACAGATTGAAGAGGACATTAGAATAAACCAATACATGGTGCCGTTGTGGATCAAGATATGTGCCATTTTCATATATTGTCATCAGTAAAGAATTGTTTTCGACCATAGCAAAGTGACTCCAATCATTTATTTGGAACACCCAGCACACACTGGGACAAAGACACAAGCAGCCACCCTTAGCATTTAGGGCCTTGGAGTTATCTCCCCCCCCACCCACCACCACCACACACACACACTTGACAAAGGATCCAGGCCCTGAATAAAGAGACCGTGTGGTAGCTAGCATGGAAGGTTCCTGCCTTAAAGAGTACAACAAATTCTTTTATGGCCTCATCGGATAGCATCCCGCGCCTGGGGATAGTGTTACAATTACATTGGTTACCAGTTCACTTTCGCATTCAGTACAAAACAGCTATCATTATCCACAGTGTTCTCCATAATATTTCCTCCCTTGGATTCAGTCTACACTTTGAATCTATACCCCATCATGCTCATTGTGTTCTCTGAGCCAGTATTTGTTAAAATCCCATCTCCCAGAATAAAATGCTTGCGCAACAAGTGAACACTCTTTCTCCATATATAGCCCCACACTCTAGAATTAATTGCCCAAGTACATATGTTTAATTAAAGACACTAAGCATTCAAAAAATTACTAAAAACACATTAATGTAATATGGCTTTTCTCTGATGATCAATCCTTATACTAGCATCTCTGCATATTGTATCTTGGTCTTTCTCTGATTGATGAATTACCCATATAAATACCACTATGTATGACCATTGGCCTATTATACTTGCTCTACCCCCTGATTGTGGCTTAAATAATATGATTAATTTATTCTGTAAAATTTATGTTTTACAGATTTTATGTCATGTCTATTTTATGTTGCTTTATTTTTTTGATTCTGTACGTTTTTAAGAGGGATGGGTAATAAATACTTTCAAATAAATAAATAAATACATGTCTCCCTATAAAGACCCACCTTTCCATTATTTTGCCAAGCAGATAGAAAAGGCCATCCTGTTTGACTTACAGGTTGGGAGTGAACCCAGGGGACTACTTCTCAGCTTTCTCAAGCACCTGGACGTCACTAAAGAGTTGGTGGCAGTACACATCCTCTTCTTTCATTATATATGGAGGAGGTTGTGGGAGACCCCACATGCTCTACTTCCGATTGTAAGGAGGCAGTGGGGAATAACCATCTGCTCTTTGCCTTTTTTTGACAATAGAAAAGCAAGTAAGGAATCCTTGGTAGGCACATATTTTTGCCAGCAGCAATGTAGGGAAAAGAAGGAAAGGAGGGAATATCAACTGCGGGGGGTAATTTTTTTTATATTATCTAGTTGAGAGGTGGGAAGTGGGAAGTGGGGAACTTTCTTTTTAAATTACAGCTGGGGAGGTGGGGGAAAATCTTTGGCTTGGAGGGTGTTTTGTTTTAAAAGGACTTGGTAGTTAAGAACCTGATTTACTAAAGCTTTTTCCCCATGGTAAAAACACATAAATTAGGCTTAAGTTTGGGAAGCCAGTCTGAGAAAGCACTAATTTTTAGCCAGCTAGATTTAGATTGTGACCAACTAAAGGGGACAATGCAATGCGCTGCATTTAGCAAGAGAGCACAGTTTTTTACTCTCATTGTATGCACATTTGTTGTGTGCAAATGTTACTACCGATGTAGCAGAGTTTCGTGCACAAAAATGTGAGTGTAAAACGTGTGTCCTGCATAGCACCTTCGCATGGAAATCCAATGCAAATGAGGCATTAAACGATACCCTTCAATGCAGAGAGGTGGACTGGCTTAACTCAGGTTATTTTAGCACTAGAAATTTTACTCCTGGTTAGAGGTGGAATAAAGTTTCAGCACTTATCTTAATCTATGGGCAGAAGCTGAAATTCGGACAAACCAGGGACCTATAATCAAGGATTTATTCACAGAAAACCATTCTTATGCAACACAGAAAGCAAGTTTCTGAGCATAATAATGCTTATGATGCGACAAAATATATTGAAAGCATTTTTGTGCACATAAATCATATTTTAAGGTGACATTCTAAACGCTCTGTGTATGCCACAGTTGGAGATAACACGCACAAGTAGGGCAACGTGCGCCAAGTGAATTTTATAGCACACCCATGGACGCGTGTATCTTCCATTGTGCACACAAGTGAAAAGATTCCAAAAAAGGGGCAGGGCAATGGGCATATTCGGAGGAAAGTCCGAAGAAAAAATGCGTGCATAAATACTTACGTGCACAGGTACGCGCCGGTCTCTACCCCTGACACATAACAGTACTACTGCTATGGATGGCATGTAAGTAATAAAACAAAAATCTAGGCTAGTCGGCAAGGTTTTAAGAGTCTGGTCTAACGGGCAGGAAGGGTGGCTATTAAATTAGGGGGGCTTTGGAAATCCTATCCCTTAACTGGGCGAACTGGGGAACAAACTGGGAAAACGGTGAATGGCAGGCTGATGCTCTCCATCTTTCAACTTATTGCGTCAGCTGCGTCAACCGAGGTTTGAATTTTTTGCAGCTGCCTGGTAAGAGCTTCGGAAACGGCACAAATGAGGTCCCACAGCACCAAGTCGGCTGTCGGGCCTACCTCCATCACACCATTTTGTCCTCGCTGCTGCAAACTTTATCGGCTCCACATAAAAGACTTCTGGGACAGTCACTTTTTTTTTTTAATCTGTTTATTTGAGCCAGCAAGCAGCAAACACAAATCATATCTCCAACAATCAAAGCATGGAGCAAAAAAAACAATTCCCCTGAGTTAAACTTGGCTCAACATCATTTTACAACAATATCCAAGTCCCCACACCCACGCACCACTATCATACCCAATACACTCACTTACCCAACCATCCAAGAAAGTTCACCAGATTGGCCTTTTTTCACAGCGGTTGAATTTGTCAACTTAGGCAAGCACATCGATGAGAACCAGGACTCTTGACTTGGTATGCCTTCCAAAGTTGATGTTCAAGTAGGCATGATGTTCATGCCTACTTGTCCCAGGTTGTCACTTTACCCTCCATTGCCTCAGGTACAAACTTAGATTGTAAACCCTCTGGGGATAGGGAAATACCTACAGTACCTGAATGTAATCCACTTTGAAGCGCTGAAAAAAGTGTAAAAAGTAGAATATTAAATAAATAAATACATCAATAAATATGCTCTCCCAAATCCTCGCTCCACTGTGCCGCCAAATGCACCATGTGGGAGGAGGGCAGTAATTCTTTTAAATGAGTGACCCATATTGAGATTTTATTAAACTTAGGTGTAGTATCGAGAAAACTATATTCCTCATCCGTAAGAAAAACCTGTCTAACACAAACATTGACCGCATAATGGTGGGTCTGCAGAAAAGCAAAAAACTGATTTGGCAATTTCCACTCAGCCTGCAACTACTGGAAAGAAACCCAACAGGGAATATCCGGATTCTCTAAGGATGCCAAATTGCGCAGCCCCTTATTAGCCCAATCTTGAAACATAACATATTGGAGCCCAGGCAAGAACATCGGATTCCCCAACAGGGAAATAAAGAGTGTTGCCTGAACACTGCACCCCAGAAGCCCTCGCCATCAAGTCCATGCCTTCTGAACCGCCACCAACCAGGAAGCAAGAGTTCTCTGTGTTGCATAAACTAAATTAACTGGTAAATAAGGAGAGGTTGACTCCGCCATCAGGCCTTCCACATCAAAGTTCCGTTTGCCCCGAAGCCCATCCTGCAGTAAGCACAGAAGACAAGCCACATTATACACTCTCAGGTCCAACAAACCTAACCCTCCCTTCTTCCTGTCTAGTCTCAGTAGGTTTTGATGAATTCGCGCCCTTCTGTTATTCCATACAAACAATCCAAGAAACGACTGAAATTTCTGTACTCTTTTTTTTTTTTTTTTAATTATCAATCCACAAAGATAACATATTTAGCGGGTACTGCACTTTAGGGAGAACAACCATATTAATGAAAGCATTTCTTCCCAGCTTCGACAAGGGTAGAGATCTCTACCGCTGGAGGAGGGACTTTATCTTGACAACAATCACATCAAAATTGAGAGAACATAGTTCTCCACAGTATGAGCTAAGGGGCGGATTTTCAGAGCCCTGCTCGCGTAAATCCGCCCAAAACCGGGCGATTTAGGCGAGCAGGGCCCTGCGCGCCGGTAAGCCTATTTTACATAGGCCTACCGGCGCGCGCAGACCCCCGGGACTCGCGTACGTCCCGGGGTTTTCGGAGGGGGGCGTGTCGGGGGCGTGTCGGGGCGGGTCCGGGTCGTCGCGGCGTTCGGGGGCGTGTCGGGAGCGTTTTGGGGGCGGGTACGGGGCGTGGCTACGGCCCGGGGGCATGGCCGCGCCCTCCGTACCCGCCCCCCGGGCCGCGGCCCGGCGCGCAGCAGGCCCGCTGGCGCGCGGGGATTTACGTCTCCCTCCGGGAGGCGTAATCCCCCGACAAAGGTAAGGGGGGGGTGTAGACAGGGCCGGGCGGGTGGGTTAGGTAGGGGAAGGGAGGGGAAGGTGAGGGGAGGGCAAAGGAAAGTTCCCTCCAAGGCCGCTCCGATTTCGGAGCGGCCTTGGAGGGAACGGGGGGAGGCAGCGCGGCTCGGCGCGCGCAGGCTATACGAAATCGATAGCCTTGCGCGCGCCGATCCATGATTTTAGTGGATACGCGCGGCTCCGCGCGTATCTACTAAAATCCAGCGTACTTTTGCTTGAGTCTGATGCGCAAGCAAAAGTAGGCTGATCGCGCTTCTTTTAAAATCTACCCCTAAATGAATGCCCAAACAGCGAAACTTTTCCTTAGCCCAATGCAGCAGAAAGGGGCCCACCCACTGGTCTATCAAAACAATATGGAGGAGAAAGCTTCAGAGTTAAAGTTAATCCGCAGTCCAGAAAAACTCCCGAAATCATTGATTGTGCTAATAATCTCCCAGAGACATCATTGCAGGTTCCCAATGAAAAGTAAGAGGTCATCCGCAAACATGCTCAGCTTCACTTCCTTATGATTAATCTGAATCTGGACAAACTCTGAAGTTTAACTGCAAGCGGCTCCAAACTGAGCACAAAGAGCAAGGGGTTCAAGGGGCACCCCTGCTGGGTGCTCCGTCCAAGCTCAAAAACATCCGACAACATTCCATTGACCAATACCTGCGCCAGTGGGTAATGATATAAAAACCATACCCACCATAAGACGGAGACCCCAACATTAAATTTATCCAGTGCCCACTGCATATAAGGCCATTCAACACAGTCTAATATCTTTTCAGCATTGAGACTGGCCAGCAAGCTATCCCTATTACCAACTCCAGCCACTGGGATAGTCATATAAGCCTTCAAAATATTAAAATTAGCAAGCCTCTCCCTAACAAAACCCGTTTGATCCAGGGAGACTACATCCCCAATCACTAATGGCTACTAAAATGTTTATATCCTGATTCAGAAGTGAAATGGGCCTATAGGACTGCACAGTGTAGGATCTTTACCAGGCTACTCCTCTGAGGTTGAGTCCATGTGTTCAGCCTTTATGTCGATTTGTACTCTCCTCGCTGCTAGACAATGAGAGTGATCACAGTTTAAGTTGCTGCAACAGAGTCTATATTTGGGGGTTAAAATGCAGATTTGGGAATCTGAATACTGTATTAAATGTAATTATATAACCTGGAATCTTTGTCATATGTTCACTGTTGCTTCAGCATTTTGGAATGATGTTACATATTTCTTACATGATATCTTGTGGGAGGTGGGGAATTCCCTGGTTTGGGCTGCTTCTCTACTTGCATTCAGTAGGCAACGGATGTACAGCTCCCACAAAGGGGGGGGGGGGGGGGGGAGGTGCGGTTTTTAGCATCAGTCCTGTTGCTCACTAAGAAAAAGTATTGCTATGCTGGAAGACTAGTAATGCTCTGACTCTGCACATTGGAAAGCGCTGATGCAGAGTACCATGCCAAGTTGAGAAATTGCGGAAAAAGATCTGCCCACAAAAAGGGTCATCAAGGCTCTTAAAGGCTATTTTTTATTATGGGACAAAGTTTAAGAAAGGTATGAGGGTGATCCATCTCTCTAGATTTACACAGTCTGGGTTTTCAACTTTCTTGGATGGTTGGGTGAGTGAGTGTATTGGGTATGATAGTGGTGCGTGGGTGTGGGGGACTTGGATATTGTTGTAAAATGATGTTGAGCCAAGTTTGTTAACTCAGGGGAATTGTTTTTTTGCTCCATGCTTTGATTGTTGGAGAATGATTTGTTGTTTGCTGCTTGCTGGCTCAAATAAACAGATTTAAAAAAAAAAAAAAAGTGACTGTCCCAGAAGTCTTTTATGTGCACAAAAAATGAAGTTTTGTGTGCATAAATCACTTATGAGAGGCTTCCCTGTTTCCTCCCCCAGTTTAAAATGTGCATTTAGCCTAATTTTGAGCACACAGTTTTAACTTGTGTTTGTGGTGCACAATTTCTAGTCAGTGCACTTTTTTAACTTCCGATGCATTAGCATATTATTAGCTTAATGCATCAGGAGTTTAAAATTTTTCTACTTGCGCATTGTGCTGCGTTTCAATACATAGTTTTAACCTACATGTTACTGCATCAGCCCCTAAGTTAGACAATCATCCCTTTTTTGAAAATTGACCACATAGTTATTTAAATGCCAATCTCAAGAAGAGCACAACCCTGTAAATCCTAAACAGAATGCATGGGGATAACTTGCATGGAGTGGCAGTTACTACCATAACGAAGCTGCTGGGAAGCCTGAATGGATCATTTGGTCTTTATCTGCCATCATTACTATATAATGTTACATTTAGCTTCAATGTTAAAGTATTTTTTTTAATATGAACATGTTAAAATGGAGAGACTACACAGTAGACAGCTTGTTCTGTGGCACCAAGAAAATTCTGCATTCACTAGATTGCAGGAATACCATGATTATACCCACCATTTTCACCCACTGTCCGGCCAGCAAAATTAGCTGGATATATCTATCTGGCTAACTTTGTCAGGATATACAGCAGTGCACCTGCACCACTGAATATACCTAGCTATCTTAAAGGTAGCAGGATAAGTTTAATCTGGCTAACTTTAGAGCGACTACTCAGCAGTCCTAAAATTATCTGGCTACGTTAGAAGATTATGCTGAAAACATTGGTGTTTATCCAGCTAATTTATACCTAGAGCCAGTAAACACCACAATTTTTTTTTGTGGAAGGGTCTCATTATCAGTGGGCGGGGTGTCACCATGATAGTGGGGCCCATCTCTGAAAAAAATCCAGGGGCTCGATGGCACATTCTTGTCTCACAGCCAAACACTGCGGGACAAAAGAACGTGGCTAGCGGCCCTTTAGGTGTGATGGCGGCCCCCACCTTAAGGGTCCTGCTATCGCCTTAAAGGGCTGCTGCTAAAACCAAAAATTTGCCACGGTGAAAAAAAAGATTGTAAGGGAGTCAGGGCTGACCCCCCTGCTCAGCAACCCCAATTCCTCAAAGTTAAAAAAGTAACCATATCTCACATGACAAAGGTGCCGTCCCACCCCTCAAAGGTTAAAATAAAAGTCATTAGGCTCAGGCATACCCCCTACTCCAATATTAAAATTAAGTTGTTGTAAAGTGCCCCCCTGAGCTTTACCTCCCCCCAAAAAGTATCAAAATAATCACTGGGTCCAGTGGGGGTACCCCTCCCCTTTCCCCCTCCAAATGTATCACAAAAGGTCATTGGGGGATACCCCCAACCCAGCAGCCCCAGGCACCCTCCTACATCCACTGAACCTTAAAAAGTAGAAGACATTTCCGCGATGGGGCTGGGGCATTCCCTAATACCCGGCTCATTTGACGCCATTTTTCAAAATGGCGCTGACCTGACCTTGTCCCTGTGTCAACCGGGCTAGGTACTAAGGGGTACCCCAGTGCCATCACAGGACCTTCATCTACTTTTTAAGATTTATGGGGTGTGGGAAGGGGTCAAGTTAGGGGGGGCTCCCTTAATACCAATGACCTTTTGTGATACATCTGGAGGGGGAAATGGGAGGGAATGACCTCCACTGAATCCCAATGAATATTTTTTATACCTTTAGGCGAGATGTGGTTGCCCAGGAGGCACTGTAACAATAACAATTTTAATATTGTTATTTTTATTTAAATTTTGAGGAGTTGAAGGGCCACCTCAAATGGTGGCCCCCAGGTTGAGTTGGGGGTCATTCCTAAACCTCTTCTCCACCTTTCTGTTTGCTACAGCAAAGTTTTGACCCTTTACATGGACCTTTAAATGAAACGATGGAGCCTTGGACCCATGTTAGGTCCCAGGTCTCCTGTGTTGCATTTATTGAAATCCTAAGAGGTGGTGTTATTTTATTGTGGCTGACCACTTTGTTGCCACAATAAAATATTTAACATTAAATTGCATATTAAATTGCCATATTTGCATTATTCATGTATGCAAATGGCATGCAAAGCAGGTCATGTAATAAGAGAGGGAACCTGGGCAGGGCCATGCAAGTTATTTCGAATACTGCAGGATATTGTCGCCATAATGCTCTATATTCCTGTTCATCTTTACACCCACAGTCGTCAAATCACATTTTAACTTTGAAAACAATAATGAAATTGCAACAAACTGTGAGGTCAATATTCAGACCCTAGATGCCGCTGAATATCCAGTTATGTTCGGCGGCTGCTAGACAGCCAGATAATGTTTTAGCTGGATAATATATTATCTGACTATTTTGGGGCGTTCAGCATGGTTGTGATTTTTCAAATCTTAATGTTTGTCTCACTAAATCTGAACTTAGCCAGACAAATGGCACTGAATATTGGCCTCATAGTTTTTGTAAAATGTTCTCACATATTGTGGCCAGGTGACAGAATAAATATGATGATTTTGCTTCCATATAATGTAAACTTACCTGTACATTAAAACATTCCTTTAGGCTGGGCATACATCATTAGAAAACTATAGTCCAAATTCTGTTTAGTTCTCCACCTAAATATTGAAAAAGAATTCTGTTACAGACGTTTAACTGACAGTTTATCTAGACACTATTGGTGTATAATTTTGTGGCAAATGAATGGATTTTGAATTTTTCACAATGCTTGGGTATTTATTTATCTTCAGAAGGATGTCACCCAGAAAGGATCAGATTTAGGTGGTTCAACTCCTTGCTTAGCTTATCGCCATACAAAAGTCAAGCTCCTCAAAACTGATGCTGAAGACTTGACATTAGGACCATGGTGCCAGAACTCTCTTGAAGAGCAGTGTACAAGTCCAACCACAATATTTTTTGTTATGAATTCACTCTGACTATTGACCTAATTAAAGAAACTTTACAATTTAGATTATTCATATCAACTTGCCTATTTTTTGGTTCATTCAACTCTGTTTTTGATCTCAAATCATCAACCTCCTCATTTGTATAAATATATTATATTTATTATAACTACATGGGGCTTTTTGAATAAAAAGCATACACCATTTTATTTATTTAAATTATAGTCCAGCTTTCCAATCGCTCAAGGTGAGGTATAGCAACATAGAAATATAATGACAAAAGTGAACATAGTAAAATAATAAAATGCAACAAAAACAAAACATAATACAATCAAGAGCAGCAGCAATGGCCAAAATGCATTGATAAAACATGTAAAATCATATTCAAAGCAAAGATTCAAAGTATATACAATATAAAAACATAATCAGGAAAATAAATCACAAAATAAGTAAACTATAAACCCTTTTATTTATAATATGTCTTCATGCTGGAGCACTCAAGGATTGATACAATTTAGATAACAATATAAACAAATTTATCAATAATTCAAATTAAATAAAAAAAATCAGTTACACACAAAACAAATGCAAATTAATCTAAAATAAAAATTAAATTTAAAAAATAGCATGCAGAATATTATAGAAATATTAAAATAAAAATCAACTATAAATCAAGAACTACATCTAATATAAATAAATACAAAATTCATTCTATAAAATAAAACAGCATATAGCATATACAAACTAAAATGAATTTACCCTTTAAAAGCCTGGGAAAAAAGGTTTTACCAGATGTCTTAATGTAAGGATATTCTAAGAAAAATGAAGCTCCATAGGAAGTAGATTCCATAATCTGGGGACTACTCCAGAAAAAGCTTGCTGGCAAGTCTCCGATAATTTGTTTTACTTAAATTTTTATTCTGCTTTTCCAGGTCTCTCAAAGTACAGAACAAAAATGGACACCTTACAAACAAATCAATTAAAACAATTTAATAAAGAACAATAAATACATGAGATAAAAAATAAGATACAGCCCAAGAAAATACATTTGTAAGCCATCAAACTGTCATAAGAATACATCAATCTCCCATTGGCATTAGTAAATGAGACTTGAAAAAATGTAGTACAACAAACATCAGGAGGTCCATATTCAGCAACATTTGTCCAGCTAAATTCAGACTTAGCCAGACAAATGACAGGATTTGAAAATCCCACTGTGCTGACGGGCCCTGAGTTTGCTGGATAACTGTTTGTCCAGCTAAATAGTTATCCAGCAAACTCTAGGGCATGACAAGACTTTCCGGGGCAGAGTCAGCTAAGCTAGGGCCTGGATTTACTAAGCCGCAATATTATTATTATAATGTTGAGATTACTTACCTGATAATCTCCTTTTCCTTAGTGTAGACAGATGGACTCAGAACAAATGGGTATAGTATGCTCGTGCTAGCAGTTGGAGATGGATCTGACGTCAGCACGGGTATATATACCCCCACAGGAAGCGTAGCAACCTAGTAATCTTCCTTGCAAAAGCTGTTATGGATGTGTGTACTGACGCTCAGTGAAATAGTGAAACAGGATTCCCCTGACCGATTGATAGTAGCTGGAGACCGCCAGCATTCCCAACCGGAAGGCGTTGACACCTGGTAGAGTGTACGCTCTTATGGAAACAGATGACATGGCTTACCTTGAATCGGTGAAACCCATGTACACAGGCAGCTGGGCGGGATGCTGAGTCCATCTCTCTACACTAAGGAAAAGGAGATTATCAGGTAAGTAATCTCAACATTTCCTGTCGTGTAGCCAGATGGACTCAGAACAAAAGGGATTTACAAAAGCTTTACTCCCAGCCTGGGTGGGAGGCTGCCTGAGGACCATGTAGGACCGCCCTCGCAAATGCTGTGTCCTCCCTGGCCTGGACATCCTGACGGTAGAATCTGGAGAAGGTATGGAGGGAGGACCATGTCGCCGCTTTACATATTTCTGCCGGCGACAGCATCCTGGATTCCGCCCAGGATGCCGCTTGTGCTCTGGTAGAATGAGCCTTGACTTGTAGAGGCGGAGACTTCCCGGCCTCCACGTAAGCTGCTCGGACAACTTCTTTAATCCAGCGGGCGATGGTGGGCCGCAAGGCCGCTTCACCTTGTTTCTTCCCGCTGTGCAGGACGAACAGATGGTCAGTCTTTCGTACTTCTTGTGTCACTTCCAGATATCTGGGCAGCAATCTGCCAATGTCGAGATGGCGTAATAAACACCCTTCTTCAGATTTCTTCAAACCCGCCGTGGTAGGCAAGGATATGGTTTGGTTAAGATGAAACTGTGAAACCACTTTAGGTAGAAAGGAGGGAACCGTCCGAAGATGGATAGCCTCAGGAGTGATTCTGAGAAATGGATCCCGGCAGGACAGTGCTTGTAGCTCTGAGATGCGGCGTGCTGAACATACAGCCAGCAAGAACACCATCTTCAAAGTGAGAGAACGGAGAGACAGGCCCCGAAGGGGTCTGAAGGTGGATCCCGCGAGGAAATCCAAAACAAGGTTGAGGTTCCCTAAGGGCACAGGCCACTTCAGTGGCGGACGAATATGCTTGACTCCTTTCAGGAAGCGAGAAACATCTGGGTGCTTGGCAATGGTCTTGCCATCCCTCCTGGGACCGTAGCAAGACAGCGCAGCCACCTGAACCTTGATGGAGCTGAGGGAGAGGACCCTTCTGAAGTCCATCTTGCAGGAAATCCAACACAATAGGGATTGTGGTCGCATGTGGATTGGTGCCATGAGTGTCGCACCATGCTTCAAATACTCTCCAGATCCTTAAGTAGGTGAGGGATGTGGAAAATTTGCGAGCTCGGAGGAGTGTATCTATCACGGGCTCCGAGTAACCTCTTTTCTTCAGTCTAGCCCTCTCAATGGCCAGACAGTAAGAGAGAATTGAGCTGGATCCTCGTGGAGGATGGGACCTTGACATAGAAGGTCCCTTAGAGGAGGCAGGGGAAGAGGCTCCCCTGCCAGCAGTCTTCTCATGTCCACGTACCAGGGTCTTCTTGGCCAGTCTGGTGCCACTAGAAGAACTAGGCCCCGGTGTTTCTGAATCTTGTGGATAATGGCGCCCAGCAGAGGCCACAAAGGAAAAGCATATAGCAGAGTCCCTGGAGGCCATGGCTGAACCAGGGCATCGATGCCGTGTGAGAACGGGTCGCGCTTGCGGCTGAAGTATCTGGGTACTTTAGCATTGGACTTGTCAGCCAGTAAATCCATGTCCGGAATCCCCCAGTGATCCACAATCATCTGGAAGGCTGTGGGTGACAGCTGCCACTCTCCCGGATTTAGGCTTTCTCTGCTGAGGAAGTCTGCCGTGGTGTTGTCCTTCCCGGCAATATGGACGGCGGAGATGTCCTGAAGATTCGCCTCTGCCCAAGCCATCAGTGGGGCAATCTCCAGAGATACTTGTCGGCTTCTGGTTCCACCCTGACGGTGATGTATGCCACCGTGGTGGCGTTGTCGGACATCACTCTGACTGCTCTGTTCTTCAGTCTGTGAGCAAATCGAAGGCATGCCAATCGGACTGCCCGAGCCTCTAGACGGTTGATGTTCCACGCTGACTCTTCTCTGGTCCACCGCCCTTGTGCGGTAAGTCCTTCGCAGTGTGCACCCCAGCCGCTCAGGCTGGCATCTGTGGTGAGCAGAGTCCACATGGGGGAGGACATCTTCGACCCCCTGCTCATGTGGTTGGACTGCAACCACCACCGTAACTGGGTCCTTACTCTGGCAGGCAGAGGTAGGTGCGTGGGATAGTTCCGTAGACGGGGGCTCCAGCGAGAGAGCAAGGAGTGTTGTAACGGTCTCATATGGGCCCTTGCCCAAGGTACCACTTCAGGGTGGACGTCATGAGGCCGAGAACCTGCAGATAATCCCAAGCTATGGGCCGACTGGCTCCCATCAAGTACTGGATACGCGTCTGGAGTTTTAACTAGAGATGTGCATCGTTTTTTGTGTTCATGTCGTTCTTCGTTTTTTGGCCGCCATGGAAAATGTCATTTTTTTTCGGTTCAGATCTTTTTTTTCGCGAAAAATCGATTTTTAGTTAGTGCGCGCTAACTCCCCGTTAGCGCGCGCTAACAAAAACCGTTAGATTTTGTTATTTTTTGTTAGTTTTTGTCAGTGTGCGCTAACGGGAGTTAGCGCGCACTGACTCCCGTTAGTGCGCACTAATCGGAAAAACGAATTTTTGCGAAAAAATGGGAAAATCCTGATTTTTTTCGGGCTCCCTGAAACATGCCGAATTGGACAATTTCGTTGCAATTTTCCAATTCGGCAAAAACGAATGCACATCTCTAGTTTTAACCTTCTCTTGGTAGTGAGACTGACTGTGTCTGCCTGGGTGTCGAACTGTACTCCCAGGTATTCCAGCGACTGGGAAGGCTGTAGGCAACTCTTGCTGAGGCTGATTACCCAGCCCAAGCTTTCCAGAAGGGCGATCACTCTGTCGGTTGTCCGATAGCTCTCCTCTCGTGATTTCGCCCTGATCAGCCAATCGTCT